>NC_053454.1:70027489-70289663 GCF_015227805.2 Hirundo rustica | reverse complement strand
GCTATTCATTGTATCCTTTAAAATGACAGATAATTTTTAGTTAGTTGTTTTAAATTAGCATAAATCAGAGCAGTATAAGCTCCAGCAGTTTCGAGCAGTAAGAACTCCCTTCTCTTCAGCAATTCATAAATTCTGAACAATTACTTCATTTGTTCCGTATTTCTGGTCATAGCCAAGCATTAGTGTAGAGACTTATACTTTACTCATAGCTAACCAGAAAACCCATAAATCACCCACAAACAGAATACAGAAACTGACCTGTCCTTACTGACAGGGTTGAAAACTATGTCCCTCTATGTTGATGACTCTGATCAAAACTTTTGAGATTCAACATAACAAGTTAGGACATACGATGTCACTCTTATTATCACTAATAAAGAATGGGTTTTTTTAAAGAGATACTTAGAAGAATGCAACATGTACTATGCCAGAACTTTCTTTAAAAAAAAAAAAATTTAAAAAAGGGTAGGGTACAAATATCTCCTATCAAAAATGATATGATGGGATTTATTAGCATCCCATGACAAAAAAGTAGGAAGTGTAAATGTTTATAAGCCTACACTGACTGGAACTTCTCCATGAAGAGTGGGTGTCAGCTGTTTAAAAAGAGACAAATTGGGAAGGTTCCGTTCTGCCCTTGATGTGTGCACAGACTTTAACTTCAATTAGTGTCATTAATCATGAGGAGAATCAGCTCCCAGGCCTACTTTAATTTGATGCTGGTGTCCCATCAGGTACCCCCTGCACTGAGAAAAGACACACCCCGACACTGACAGTGACGTATAGCCTGGCTCTGAGCTCAGTCAGATGCCATATGCTTCAGCTGAGAGATAGCTGACAACCACGACAGGACATCAATTATTGTCATCCGGCCACGTACTGAAACGCACATGGGCTCATCCCAGCTTCCTTGTCATATCACCACAAGAACTCGTTAAGTGTTCTGTATTTAAAGCCCCTGCTTTTCTCTAGAAAATGCAATTAATCTAACTGTGGCTGATGCAGAGGCTAGGGTCAGGCGAGAATGGTGCCTGCAAGGGCTCTGTGGTTGAGGCTGACACCGCCACGACCAGCAGATTGGAAGACACCCCTCAGAAAGCTGCTTTGGCAACTCACCCCTAGTTGAATCCAAATGGAAATTTAAATATATAACTTGGCTTTCAAACCCCTTCTATAAATAAATGTGAAAAACAGATATCTAAAAAACGTTTTGTTTTCTTGGGTGAGGCTGAGTTCTAAATCTGTGTGACAGCTCCAGCTGTGGCTGGGCAGGAAATCTGGAGCCCAGATCATGCAGAACCTCAAACTGACTGGGGCAGGAACATGGTAAATGGAATCCAAAGCTCCATTTTTGCTCCCCTCTCTGATAGTGAGAGTTTAAAAATATGCAAACCCTACTCCCAAACTCTTCTTTCTCATACGAGAAAATGGGTGCTTTAAGGCTTTTACCTTGAGTACTTGATTATTACTTGCCTTTCTGGAGTACAATTTCTATCATTATTCAAGGATCCAATCTAGAATTAGGAAGAAAATTACACCACAACTCAACTCCTTTTGTTCACTGATGTGATTTCTCTGACAATAAATCCCAGTGAGCACGGAAACTGGAAGTGACATAAAGACAAAAATCCCCAGCATACTTAGAATGCATAAAAAATACAAATAAAACATTTTCTTAACTAAAATAGTTATTATAGATTGGAAAAAATGAACCTTTGAAAATCACCTGATCAAAAGTATTTATAAATTTCCCATATTGTAACAGGACCATCTACTTCAATTTTTTTGTTTTCCCCAACGTTTTTGATGATTCTTGAGCCTCCCATTTCATCATTAGCATTATTTTTCACAATCAGACATACATATTGTAGCATTAATACCGGTTAACCATTATAAAACTTTCAATAATCCTGATTTTGTTTCTCTAGCTAAAATGCTGGTGAAAGTCATATGGACAAAAGGATACTTTGTAACTTAGAGTGGAAAAAGTTTGGGGGTTTTTTTGTTTTTTTTTTTTTTTTTTTTTTTTTTTTTTTTTTTTTTTTTTCTGGGGCACTCTAAACTTGCTTTCTCCAGCTTATACAACTAGAAAATTTTTTATTAAATTTAGCCAAATGAAATGTAATAATTTTTTTGGAAAGTTTTAAAGTTTGGAGATTTGTACTTCAAAACTTGTATTGACTGATTTTAATTTTATGTATTTAAGCAGCCTATGTTAAAAAAGTTCTTCCATGTTAGAAAAAAATGCAACTTTTTTTACACGGTACTTATATTTTTTTTCTTACATTTTCTTACATTTTTTTTCTTACTGAATAAAATATTTGGATTACAGTGAAACATTCATGAACTTTTGTGATAAATAAATTTCATTTAAAATCCTTTCAAAAGGCAATTAAAGCTACTTACATATCAATACTATAAAAAATATGACTGAATTTAAAAATCCTGATACCTATTTGCATTTTTGACATGGATATCATTTAGAGCTACACTTAGTACATACAAATTGTGCAAATAAATTATTGGGTATCAGTGGCATTGCCAGTTGCTGCCATCATTGTGTGCAAAGTCCTCTTGGTATTCTCATTGTGGGCAGAATTACCTCCAAAGGCCATGTGTTTGCTGTGGACTAAATCACAATTATTGCTAAGTGAAGGCAATTACTGCAGAGCAGCTGAGGCTTGGGAACGTACTGAAGCAACTTCTCTGCGTTTGTTGGCTCTAAGTGATATTGAAAATCCATGTGATTAAGGCTCTTTAAGGGCTTTAAAACTAGGATTAAGTTGCCTAGTAAAAAGTGGGTGCTTTTGAAATGTTCTAATAATATTGTAGAAGCATGCTTTAAAAAAAAAAAATTCTTTGCCATCTCTGTAGAAATTCTGTGGTTTACTCTTATGTGATCTTGTGACAATTTTGAAGATGGTGGAGTTTGGGTTGGTTTTGTTTTGGGTGTTTGTTTTTTTTTTTTTCAAAGTACTTGACTAAAATAATACAAAACATATATTAAATTTTCCTCATTATTTAGGAGTTGAAGGTAACTAGCAACTTAGTCGGGATGTTAAGTGTTTCAAACCACCCCCCTTACATGCTTTTGTTTGGTATCTGTAAAAAGTTGCTCATCTGTCAGCCCTGAAATAAAGCATGAGATCTGTATCTCACAATGGGTTCTTTCTTTTTCATGCCTCATCAGTTCTGGTAATAAAAGACAACTTGGATTTCACTTTTACTTACACAGGGGTAGGTTCACTCTTCTTCTTGTGTGTTTTGGGTTTTTTTCTAAATTATTACTCAAACACTCTCATACTACTTGCTGAATGGTTATGGGGTTCAGAGTTGTACAAGCACAACAGACACAAAATGCTTTTGAATTACTGATTTAACTGCTTAATGAAAAAGTCCACAGGAAAAAGAAGGGTGTCATTTCTTAATATCTTTAGAAATACCCACTCATTCTCAATGTTTAATTTTTCTTATTTTTTGTTTTTGTTAAATTTATATACATAAGGAAGCCTGAAGTAAAGTTGCTAGTTTGAAAAGATGCTTTTACAAAAGGGTTTTAGCAGGGTATTGTTAATTTCCTTTTTATTTCATTGAACATGCTGAAATACGGTAAGACTGAAATGACAAAAGAACTTCTACAGCTCTCCCTATTTTATGTGGAAATTCAATCTGCCATATCAGCCCCTCCCCAAGAACTCACTCTGTCTTGAGCACAAGGTCTTCATCCATTTGACATAAAGTTCTAGGGTACCTGGAACATACAACTTTGTATTACTTTCTATCTCACAAATCTTAATAGAAATTGAAACTGAAATTGCCACCCCCAAAAAAGCCACACTGAAATGATACTTGCAGCTCTGATTTCATAAGGTCTTTTTGTCTTAGCAAAGTGCATTATTAGGGAATGAAGATAATAAAGTCATGCAAAATTTATGATCTTAAACAGCACAGAGATTCTTAAAAGACTGAAATCTCAGCAAAACCAACAGGACAACTTATGCTTCAAATAGTCATGAAATTCAAGAGGCATCCTGGATCCCTCCAAAATGTAAACAATGTGATCTATTACCATCCCTTCTATCCACAGACTATGCTTGCTCTCGCGTTACGACCTTGCAGATCTCCCACCCCTTCCACATGGTTCCTCTGAGAACTCCAGCTGGCTTCCACCAACTCCTAACAGGCAATTGTGCTTACTTGCTTTATCCCACAGAACAGAGGCAAGGTGCTGAGGCTCAGTAAAGCTAGCTATGCAAAGAACCGCTTGAATTCAGTTATAAAAGGTCAGCAACGATTTTGAAAAGAAACATGGAGGAACAAACAGCTGACTACTTTCTGACTGGTATTTTTAAGTGTCAGATACTGCAGACAGCACAAAAGGCAGATCTGGAACAAGCTTATCCTATTTCCATGAAAAAATATAAACACTCAATAGTTTAAATAAAGCAAATGGTTTCAGACAAGATCCTGGAGTATGGCTCTTGGTGGAGAAGGGGAGACGACCATCTTGCTGAGTGTTAGTGCCATGATGCCTGAACACTACCCTCACTAATTACTGACTAATTCCAACCAGCTTCCACAAGTGGAAACATCGTGAAACACACAGAAAGTCTGCAAGCACATGGAAAACCTTCTCAAACTATGTCTATTTGGCATTAAATCATTCTACTTACAGGTAACTGCGCTAGTTTTGTGTCAAAGTTTTCATATCAACAACTGCTTCATTCTGCCATCTAATCACACACCTAAAAATCCTGTACACCAGCAAGAAATTTCACCATTAACTGCGACTATCTGCAAAACAAGGGATTAATAGTTTCCAGCTGGAAAAGGAACTTCCCTGTCTGGTCATCCAGGAGCTAATCTGGCAGCCACACTCCACCACTTGAGCTGGGACTGAAGCTCCTTCACAGCTACATCCCCCACACTCACACCGTGTGTCTAATTACTCTGTGCCTACCAACTACACAACTTTCAAAAATAGCATGTAGACATATTTCTGTGCTTTAACATTCATGCTTTCAGGTGTCTACTTTAAAAAAAAAGAAAAGAAAAGAAAAAGACGAAAGCAAAAAACAAACAAACCCCCTCCCCCCTGGATTCTACAAATCTTTCAAATACTGAGGTTATACTGGTAGATGGCCAAGCTGAGAGATGGTACAATAGAAAGCAGTTATTTGTTGTTGTTGGTATTGTTATCGTTTTTCTTCTTTATTTATTTTTTACAGATTTTATGTGTCAATTATTACACAGGAAAATTTTCTAAGGGTCCAGATTTAAAATTATTTTACCACTAATTAGTCTAATGGAACCTGCTATTATATATTTATAACCATTAAGATGGCTGAACCATCAACAGCAATATGATTGCGATTCACAGAATTCAGAGTCTAGAGATTAAGAACATTTTCTATCAAAATTAGGTACTCTAGGGATAAAAAAAAAAAATAAAGGAGGGAAAGGGAATAAAAATTGACATCTAAGAAGACTGAAAGTAATTTCACTTTGTAATCTGGTATTACCTATAAGAATGTGAACTTAGTAAGCAATTTTTAAGAGCAGTTAGAAGCATAGGTACCTTGTAAAGAAGAAAAAAATCAAGTAAAAGGGTCACAAGTGATAGCCCTTCACCATCATGAAAACTCAACCTTGGCTGAAAAACCCTTACACAAATACTTAGATTCTAATGTGATTTCAAAGATGATGAGGTAAAAAAGGGCACAGGTCAACTTAAAAGTTCTGAAAATTGGTGTCATCATTGCTATTATATATAAATTTCATTTAATACCAAACACATTCAAGATGAACCAGCTACTGCTGGTATTCAAAACCACATTTTGAATATTCAATTCCATCTTCATTCATTGAAGACAGTTTCAAAGGTTAACTGTCCAAAGAAGACAAGTCTTTGCTGATGCATTTTGATAGGTTAATACTAGTAAAAAAAATATACACATAGTAATTACACACCTATGGATGTAAACAAATGCCAGCAGCACCCCAGACTCCTCACAAGCTGTGTTTTCAGCTTGTGCCCATTGCCTACCACTGAGTACCACTAAAAAGAGACTGTCCTCACACTCTTACCAGGCACTTCAAAATTAGCTTTTTAAGTAGTATCAGATTCATAACAAAAGAGAAAATACCCTGTATCTTTTTCTATGACAGGACATGCATTTATGTCTACTGTCTTCAACAAGTAACATCACAACAACTTTAGTATTTCTCAAGACCAGAGGCAAAGTCACAAAAACCAAAAATTCCTACTGGTAATGCTTCTTCAGCCTAAAAAAAAGCTGTATTATAAAATGTAATTTATAATGATCAATTTTTTTTAGTGTACATATCGCTATGTGCTAATGCCACATCTGTATGTGGAAACTCAAAGCAAGTAATCAGAATGGCTATTGTTCAACATCCGGGTTTCATGTAGCATTTTAATCTACTTAATCAACACTGACATATTTAAAAAATCAGCCACCTAACTTCGCTGTCAGAGTTATGCTCTTGCAAAGCAAAAATCTTTTTGGTTTAGTTTTCCTGAAATTTTTCTCAGAAAAGCTTGGTTTCCCGTTCTAAAATTTGCTATGGTCAGTGGCATTGCAAATAAGCTCATTAAGGCATTTTGCATTCTCAAGTATTACATTTGTTCAACAGATTTAAAAATGTGTAACTCCACATGCTCATTATCTTTGTCAGTTTTGTTAGGAGGCTGTCAACCTTGTCAATTATATGACTTCAGAGACTTCCCTTTTATTTTTTCTCCCATATTGTCTGAGCTTTCTGATCATGATCGACAAAATTTTTTTCTATAGCCTCACTTTGTCTTCAAATGGCCTTTTTTGAAAGAATCTCCCCCTTAATTTTTCATCAGACTTTGTAGTGCACAGGTAGTATATCTTTATTATTCCAGTGTTGCTTTCCATCTTTTATGGATTCAATTTTCACTAGGTATTATATTCTGCAGACCTATTGTCCTTTTCACCTCCTCGGTTCATCCTTCTATTCTGTTTTTTTTTTGTTTTTTTTTTTTTTTACCTGCAAGCCCCTTGTCCCTTAGTGTGACCTCTTCCAGTCTTTTGAAATCTCCTCAGTATGTGCCTATCCTTCAAGTCACACTCACTGTTGCCCTTCCAATAATTTTGCTGACTGCAGCCGGGACCTCTGTTTGAAGACTTTATTCTAAACCACTTTCCAGATATATTTTAATTGTAGAAAACCTAGAAAAAAAAAAAAACACCAAAAAACCCCAAGTATCTTTTAATCTGAGAACCTACCAAACCAGGGAAACGATCCCATGCCGTTCAGGTCTCTGATTACTACCAAAGAAGTGTGGCTTTTTCTGAAGAGTTTCAATGTCAGAAAGTAAAAGTGCTGAACTTCATTGGAAAAAAAGACTGGAGAGCGAAAAAATGAGGATATTCAAGTAACTTACTTAAAATATAACTATTTAATCAATGTTCCACTTCATATTTTCACATGATCCTAGCTGAAGATTTTCAATCAGTTCTGTAAAACCTGTGTGTAGCCTTACTGATGAAGAGATGGAAAAATGTGTTTAGTACTTTAGCTCTACTGGCTGCCACATGCAGATTAAGCAAGTTTGATCTTTAAGCTTTGATTCTGCCAGAGAACTTTACAGGTAGTTAAGGAATAAGTGTAACTGTATTTTATGGGATATAATGCCATTTTCTGGGACACTATGCTGACCTTGTGTTCACCAAACGCTCTCAAATGAGCGAATGCTCTTAAAGGCTGCAGCCAAATTCTGTCACTTCTAATTTTCATTTCATGCTTATCACTGCAATTTGAACTGTGAAAACTTATAGATCAAATACTGAACAAGGAACATGCTGTGTCCCCAGGAACAGCCTGGCAGATCCTATTTCCTCCTGGTATTCTCCCACTTGCTGAAAAAATAATATTTTCCATGTACAAAAGTTTGTACATGCCTCAATACCTCAGGTGTTTGGCTTTGACTGAATTTGTTCCTTCCTCATCTTTTATGGTACAAGCCTGATCTAGCATCAAATGAATAAAGCATTTGTATCAGGAAATAGAAAACAGATGGAAATTTTAAAGGATACACAACATTGGTCTAATACAAATCTACAGGAAAACACATTTAATAACTGTTCCATTTCTACAGCTGACGATGTCACAATGAAAGATACAACTCACAAATGTTCATGCCTACCAACAGTACATATGGTAAAGTCACCTGAATCAGTAAGGAAACTCAACTTTAATTTCCTTTGTTAGCTTTCAACTTTAGGAATTGCCCTTTTACTAGTTTTTATCATGCTCTTTACCACTCCCTTTCAGTTTCAGAAGTGTTTCTTTGTAATTAAGAGCATGTGCTCAGATCTGTGACTCTTGCCCATTTTCAGCCGCTTTTACTTAGTATTTGTAGGAAGCTCCAGTCTGGTGACACAGGAGCTGGCAATAGTTGGAAGCAGGCTTTTGGAATTTATAGAGAGCCACGCCGTTTTATGGTGTAGGACCAGGAACTTCTCTGATACAATAAAACCATACCAAATAAACACTTTATTATGCCCTTAAAGATTCCGTTTTAGGGTATGACTAAAAGCAATGATAAACTATAAAATAATAGCTACCATACTCTTAACTTACAGTTATTTTATGTATTTGCTTGAAGCATTAATTGTCAAAACAATGACATGCCATAATTGGCTCTAATCATTTAATGCTAAGATAGGAAGAGGCTTCATAATAATGATTCTAACTTCTAAAGAGCTCTGTCAGTTACCTTTATTACCAAAAATGAAATTTCAGTTCACAAGGAACATTACTTCAATACCCATGCAGTGATAATCCAGGTAAAAAGAGACCCATTCAACTCAATCCATTAAGCTGAAAAGTCCGTTGAAGAGTTCAATTGCAATTTATTCCTTTTTTGTGAACTAGGAAGAAAGAAACCTTGCATTAAGGCTTATTTTAAGGTGCTATATGGAATATTCTTTGTTTTCTCTGAAGGCTTTATATCTCCTCATATATTTATTTAATTGCAGTACATATTTTTCTAATTAAAGCTGATTGTTTCACTCTTCTCAGAGCTAAAACTGTACAATATTGTTAGAACTATTTTCTAACTATTCACTTATAAAAAAAAATTGAAATTAATATAAGCTGTATGTAAGAAAAATAAGCTGTATGCTAGGAAACCTTATATAAACTGTATGTTATGGAAAACTTAACATGGCCTACTAAGGAACCTAATTACACCTAAAATAGCTCAATAGCAGTTTCATACCTCATCCATGGAAACACTGATATTTCTCCTTCCCAAAGAAGAGGTACAGAAGCAGAAAGGCTCATGAGAACTTCAGGTAACTAAACCAAGGCAGATGAAGCCCAAAGACCTGGAGCTGATCCCTGAAGTCCACATGCAAACATTTACCTACATCTTCTGTAGATCCAAGTGGATATAGACACAAGAGACTTATTCAGGAAGCACAGTGCCCTATTCTCTAGCAAACAGTCTAGCAGATCAAGGAGAAACAAAGTCCCTAAAATTAGTAGCAGAATTCTTCACACTTGGATTTAAATCTCTATCTTTTGTAGAGGAAGATAAAAACAGAAAAAAGAAAGTGGTTTTCAACTCTTCAAGATATATTTCAGTACCTCACCAAGGAAATAATGGCAAGGAAAAAATAAAGGCATAAAAAAACGTTTTTTAAAATATGTGAAATATATTAGTCAATCTAAACCCTTAAAAACCACCATAAATAACTGTAGATATTACCAAGAAAGATGAAAGTATAATTGAACTCTAGCCTATCTCTTAATACAAATCTCACTGTTTCGTAATCCAAGCCTGATTATTTCTATTCCAGCAGAATAACTTTTTCACTATTTTAAAAGGCAACTGATATTTTTTTTCACTGTAAGCAAGTATGTAACAATTCCCTCTAAAGAATTCAGATAAAAATGGAAAACGACAGATGCTAACTTTTCTTGTAAGATTCACCTAAGATTTTTATGTTTATTAGTTGCATCATTAGTTACTACTGTACTTAGGAGAATTGTTAGGCATTAACCATTTATTATAATTTTTAAAGACATGAAGAAATGAAACTTTAATTGAAGTCTAACCCTTAAATATTGGTGAATAATTCAATTTTCTTCCAACTAAAATAAGCTATTTCTCTATACGATTATTACTTTTCTGTTCTTTTGTCTTACAGTCTACCCTTATTTCTAGCACTTTCAATAACCCTCAATATTAATTAGGAAGAATACTGTTAATTTGCTTGGTTTCTAATAAAAAAATTGATTCTATCTAGCACTTTCAATATCTCTCAATATTAATTAGGAAGAATACCGTTAATTTGCTTGGTTTCTAATAAAAATTTTGCCCTTATGCTTTAGTGCATAGCTGCCTACAAAAAAATCTTTGAAATGTAATAGGATTTCTTGAAAGCAGTAAAACTTGTTCTTTCACTGTACTGTCTCAACATCTTAGGATACAACTGATATATATTTCTGTTTATGATTGGGAAGGTGAATTGTGTGTTTATGCCAATACATATAAATGACAAAAGCTTCAGCGTGCCTTTTGCTCCGGATGGAACATCCGTGCACCTGCAGTAAATATTTAATTCAGCTAGTAAAATCCTGAAACCACTTTAAACTGCTTTATAACTTTATCTTTGTCAAATGACATTTTTCATACTCTATTTTACTTATTCTGAGTTATTTATGTTAAATTACATCAAGAGGAGATTTAGAATGAAGGACAATAAGGTTTCCATGGAATAATCAGACATCTGTTGTTGTTTTTTCACTCAAAGGCATTTTTCTGAACTCAGATTTTAAAAATCCTTCTTCCATCTTTTAAAAATCCATCTTTCTACAGTGAAGAAACAACACAGAAATGACATTCTGTGGAAGATTACTTTACCCCATAAACCCAAAGACTGAGTTGAGAATATATTATTTTGAGGTTACAGTTCCAAGAAATCAAACATAATTAAAGGATTTTTCATCTACCTCTGTGTATTGTGATTTAAAATGTGTATTGGAGAAAGGCTGGCCATAACTGCTAAACCAGAGGACAGTCAATTTAGGCATCATTATTCTTTTTAATTTTTCTTCTTCTTTTCATTACAGTCCTTCAATCTTGAGTTTGTTTTCAGTGACTTTACTTCCCTACCAGTTACAACTGAGTACATCATCACCCAATCTCAGCAAAGTATAAAATATCTTGAGGTAAACTATATTTGTTTGCTTTTAGCTTGTTTTCCCAAGGAAAATGTGGATATCCTCTGGGTCATTTTCTCAGTACACAAAGTATATATACTGCAAACACTTGCATGCATAATTGACCAGGTGGGAGAGAAAGAGGAACAGATTCTTAAGAGAATTCATGTAATCTAATCACGTTTTGGTGGGAAGTTTCAAAAAAATATATAAATAAGCTGTCTCCAGTCCTTGTGTCATTCCCCTTTCACTTCTCACTGACACACATTGGAAACACAATGTTTTTCTGGATGTGAAAAATACTTCTACTGTATTCAAAAATACATGCCAACATACATTAAAAATTTACACAGTTTGCACAGTAGGATATACTCTTAATGTAATGCAAATTTTGCTTGTTAAAGGTCATTTTCTTTCCCAGAAGGTTCATGAGCTCAACCCTAGACTGACCCCCAGTCCTCTCTGGGAGTTGGCTCTGCAGAACTGACTAACCGTGAAATCCATACCAAATCAAGCACGGATAATGTTTTCAGAAAGGTAGGCAAATATAAAGCGTTCCTCTTAGACACTTTAGGACCTACATTTCGTACCTGAAAACAGGTATCAGAACTGATGGATTTATTTATTTATTAAATCAAAGACCAAATTCAGTAAACGCTGAGCTACAATTACTCGCTATCTAAGTAGCAATGGTGTGGGGATAAAAAGACCTTTTCAATTTTTTTATGGGGGTCATTATAGGTCTTATGCTGGCACGTACTGGATTACCACTCACTCCCTCTCTCTGCTAAGAAAATGTAAGTAATTTTTTTTTTCTAGTAAAACTTTAGACTTTGAAAATTAAAACTAGGGGCAATTTTGCACGTAGCCATTTTCAGAACATAGCTATGAAAGAAACATATAAGAAAAAAGAAAATCAGAACACCTCAGAACTTGGCTGATATGAAAACACAGACTTCTTAAAAAGAAACTCTTTGATATCTGGAACTATGGGGATATAAAATTAACTGCTTCAGTATGAGGCACTGGAAAAAAAAACTGTTCATGGACTGCATAATTTAAAAGATTGTGCAATTAAAGATCTGTATAACTCTTCATAACATTCTAACTGCAGTGCCCATAAAGCCTATAAACTAGATGGCAGCATTAAATTATTAGACCCGCATTTACAGCTTTGCTTATTATAGCACTGTTATTTTCACACCATTATTAATAGAACCGAGGCTAAGTAAGCATAGCTCCTAAGTAGTAGCAAGCATTTGCATGACATTCTGCATCACTGCTAGTCAATACAAGCTTTTGGAGAAGAGCAAGCAAGACAAAGATCTTTCTCGGGAGAAATAAAAAAAGAAAAAAATGGGTTTGTGGGAATGTATGGTTGCTTTTTAAAGGAAAAAAGAACCCTTGTTGATGCAGTAAATGATGCGTAGGAACAGGATGGTGGAAAACTTGCATTTGCCATTATATTTTGTTAGCGCTCAGACCTGAAGTGGAGGACTGAAAACAAAAGTAAACATGATAAACAAACCAGACCAAAACCACCAAACATCTGAAAGCATGCTTGCTTTCTCCCAGGGAAACCCACACGACTTTGTTTGGAATTTTAAATGTAAAAGCAGAACAGTTACATCATGACAGCATCCCACATGCTTCAATACTTTCCAATATTTATATCTAACATTATCTTAGTAAAACAGATATAGGAAGAAAGAAATAAAATTCTCATTAACTGTGAAGTGAAAACCTCCCAAACAACAGTTGTGAAATGTACCCTTAGTTCTAGCTTCTTTTTTCTTTCTTGAAATATTTTTAATTCCCTTTCCCATGCTTCACAAGCAGGTGTTTATTTTATCTGGATTAAAACTGTCAGATCCCACAAGCTGAGCTGAATCTGCTCAGCACAGCTAGGCAAATATCCCTTGTGTAGCTGCTATGCCAGCCACACAGCCTATGCTGCCCATGGGCTCCCTAGGGCTGCTCGCTTCTGCTGGCTTCTGCAACCAGTTGCTGGAGTTCATGGCTGGATTTCCGTGGGACTGCTCTTCGGGAATGACTGATTATGCCTATCAAGTCCTCTCTCATTTTCTCACACACCAGCTTGGGGAAAAAAAAAAAAAAAAAAAAAAAAAAAAAAAAAAAAAAAAAAAAAAAAAAAGTGAAAGGGTAAACAGGAACAGTCAATCTTAGGCTCACCCCTGTTCCTATCTGCACGGCCAGCAGGGCAAGGGAGGGGATTTTCCCCTCTGCTCCGCTCTGGGGCGGCCTCACCTCCAGTGCTGGGGGCACTTTGGGGTGCCACAATGTAAAAGAGACATTAAACCATTGGAGAGCGTCCAAAGGAGGGCCACGAGGGTGGTGAAGGACCTTAAGGGGAAGCTGTATGAGGAATGGCTGAGGGTCACTTGGGCTGTTCAGCCAGGAGGAGACCGCACTGCGTTCTTCCACAGCCTTGTGAAGGGAAGAGGAGGGGCAGAAACAGATCTCTTCACTCTCATGACCAGTGGAAGGACTCAGGGAAATGGGCTGAAGTTGTGTCAGGGCTTGCTTAGGTTGGATATTGGGAAAAAGTTCTTCACTGTAAGGGTGGCTCTGGAAAAAACTCCCCAAGGAAGTGGTCACAGCACCAAGCCTGACAGAGTTCAAGAGTCTGTCCAGAGTTTGGACAATGCTCACAGACACATGGTATGACTCCTGGGGTGGACTTATAGAAAAACATGACGCCAAAACCTAAGCTGTCTTTACCGGCTGGGTGGCTTCTACCTTCCTTTTTTTTTCATGTGCATCTGAAATCTTAACTCATCTATGTTGTCTGAACAGCACAGTCATCATATTGGGACAGAGTAACACATCAGATGCAATAATTATTAATAAATCCTCCTTCACTTTCTCCAGATGGACTGACAAAAGCTTTTCATGCAAACTCTAGTCACCTATTAGCCACGGTTTTGTGGTTTTTTTTTTAATTTTGAAAATTATATTTCTATTTTTCTGAAAATTTTAGAGGTGGCCAAAGGATTAAAAGACTAATTCTATGGTTTTTCATCTTTTTGATGTTTATGTGGGAGTAATACTTTATTTTGAAGATGGGTCATCTCACAAGAGGCATATTTAAGGGCCTTTATAGCAGACTTTTGCAATTATGGCTTAGACAAAATGTGATTTAGACTAACAATGGCAATAAATTCTATTAAAACTAACTTCAAGTTATTATTTCATAGACTTAAAAAGCTAATTCAGGACTTCCAAACAATAATCCTCCCTTGTTCATATAAGCCCAATTCCACGCACTAAAAATAATTTAAAATTTTCTTCCTCATAATTAACTGAAAAAATCCTCACAAATAGTTAGTATAAAATAAACCAATAAAAATAAAAATCAAATCTAAAAATAAAAATATTAAATCAACTCTACTGCGTTCTTACTTGCATTTCACATTTATGTAAACTATTCTGTAATTAAAAAATACACTTAAAATGAGGTTTTTGTAGAATGAAACAGACAGAAAGCAATGGAAATAAGTAAAAAGTTTATATCAGGGATGCTGCATATTCCTTATCCACTCTACCACATAAATATGTGTTGCAAAGGAAAAGACAATGACCAAGAAGCAATGGATAGCAAAGTCAAATCCTTTTCCTAACTTGAATTTAAAAAGGATAAAAAAAACCTTACATTGAAGTAAAAAAAATATATATAGACGTTTGTAAGCTAGAATCAACACTGACATTAGTGCTACTTATCTACTCTTGGCAGACAACAGTGAGAGATCTTCAATTACAGCTTTGTGATTATGCCAGTCTTCTTCATATGTTTTTACTTTCATAAAACATTAACCTTGAAAACGTAACTGTTCCTAAAGATATTTTCCTTTCAGAGGCAAGGTATCCAAGCTATTTGAATCAAATCCAGAAGGGAGGAAAGAAAAGTAATCCTACTTTATTTATCTGAACCTGTTGAGAACTTACTGATCACATATTTAGTTTTCAATTACACATTGCAGGATTAAAGACATAAAGCAATTTGCTGAAAATTATATTCTGTGTGAAGATACTCCTCTTGAGAACTCTGCAATGGCTAAGGGAAAATAAGTAAGAGAACAAGAAAAAATGAATGTGTTAAGAACATTTGCAGACATGTTCTGGACTAGACCTGCACGTACATGTGATAGACAGCTTGAGTGTCATCGGAAAATCCCATACAAACACACTCTAAACACTGAAAAAAATTCTTTAAAACAAGGAGTTAAATGCTTTTCCCCATTACATAAAACCTGGACAATTTAGGTACTTTCTCTTAAATTCAGACTTTTTCTAATGCTACAGATTGAGCACTTCTACCTTTTTGGAAACCTCCAAGTCTGCCTTTGAAGAAAGCTCTACAGAACTGAATGTGGGAGGAAAAACATGGAACCTTTTATTTATAGAAAATCCTTCTTATTTTGTTTGAGGTGTTAACCTTTCAATACAATATTCTCAGGGTAAAGTAGCTTCATCAGCATGGACTGCTCAGGAATAATATTCTGTTGCTCATTTATGTTTACTTAAATAGAAATCTGGACATTAAACTAATTAACTCAAACAGACATTCTTGAAAGCAAAACAGTGATTTAAAATGCTGAAGGTGTGAGATTCATTCTTGCCTTTTGAGGTAGCATTTCACATTTAAGCTTAAAGAATTAAAAGGTGAGCATGTATTATTTTCTCAGTTTTTTCAGTTTAACTATTCCTATTGTTCCATTCAGGAACTCTGTCACAGACATCTGAAATTGCTAATTTATTTATATATTTATTTTTATCTCCAACATGCAGAGCAGTAATTTAAATAAATTGACTCACTCCTGTACAACACAATTCAGCAGGAAAATGTATTTCTAAAGGGAAGGAAATGATTTTAAATACTTCGCATAAACTGAAAGGCTACTTATAAAGAAAAAGCAGTGAACCTTCTGAAGCAGACACTAGGATTCATCTCACCAAGACTGAATCTACACTCTTAGCACATCACTCCTGATTTTTCTGGCTAATGTGAAAAAACCCCCCATAATTATATTAAAAAATATAGTTAGGGAAAAGAAAAAAAATAAAGAGTCCCATGTTGATAATCCTGCTTAGAACTGTTTCACAAATTACTATAGTAACTTGCCTGACAAGTGTGTAACACCCTATTGTAAATTACTGGCACAAGTTCAAAGTAGATAGAGGAATAATGAAGACCAAAAAAACCTGAACAAACAAAAAGTAGCATCAACTGCCTTCACTAATCCTCCCTTGTAGAAGCAATGGATATGTCGTGCAACCACAAGCAGTAAACAGCTGATCTGCCTGGGGATGGAAGAACAGCCACAGAAAAGAACCTGCATACCCAAAGCAGAAAGCAGAAGGAATGTATGCACCTTCCCCAGAAAATCACCTCTGTTAATTTCTTTTGGGGTAGGAAAGGTTAGGGAAAAGACACAAAAAAGTTCATAGAATTATAAAATTGTTTAGGTTGGAAAAGATGTCCAAGGTCATAGAGTCAGTGACCCAACACTGCCAAACCCAGGACTAAACCATATCCCCAAGTGCCACATCTACGTGTGATGTAGATGAATGTGGCTCACTTCATGAGAGACTTAAAGGACTGGCAGTCTGAGTGAAGGCAAGAGTTTCTGCTATTTCTAGGTTGTTCCCTAAGGCTTAGCAAAATAAAGAAAATACAAAGCACATAACTTTGATCCTCATTTCCTTCAGGATGTCATGAAACAATCTTCAGTGACCAAGTTCTCAGTCAGTATTATATAGTACTCTCTGCTTACACACTGTATGGCAAAATCAAACACAGAATCTGACACAGACTGCTTGATTTTCACGGCTGCTTAATACTTATTAGGGAAAAATGGCAATGCATAATTTTTAACTGAAAAGTCAGGTATACTTCATCCTCATTTTAATTACTTATTTAAAGACAGAATTCTTTATTTAAACTGGCTTGTAATGAATATTATTTGAAAGGAATATGTATTTAACAAATGTGAACTTGTACATATACTACAAACAATTTCCATTTTCATGCTTACTTAAGAATAGCAGGTGCAGGAAAATTTCAGCCCTTTCACATACCTAAATAGAATTCCAAGATGTCAGGTTGATTGCTCTATTCATGCTTCTCAGTTGAATAATGTGTTCACTGTGTGTGACAGCAAAACCACTCCGGGAAAAGAAGGGGTTTTTTTTGGTTTGTTTATTTTTGTTTGTTTGTTGGGTTTTTGTTGTTTTTTTTTTAAAAAAAAAAAAAGGATGACTTGCCTTTTGCCCTCTACTAAATCAAATTAGAAAGGGTCTTTTGTTGTTTTAGTTCAGAGGAAGGTTAGGTTTTCCTGAAACAGTGTGGGAAGAGATACCTACAAAACACTATTTTATAATGCAGCACATGCCAAGAAGGAGAGGTCTTTGAAACCCACAAAGCAAAATTACAAATCGTTTGTTTCATTGCAGACTTAATGTTGAACCACATTTTCCAGGCAACCTTACTCACCAGGCATCTTTTAGTAAACTTCAGAATTAGAATTTTAGTAAACTTCAGAATTATACAAGACTTTATCATCTATATTAAAAAGGTACTCTTCTATATGATACTAGTGTATTTTCCTTGTGTTTATCCACAGCTGAATTTCTGCAAAGTTAGTTTCTGGAAGAGTAGGAAGAGGCATGTTGAATATCAATGAGCTAAGACTGCAAAGCCCACAGAGCAATAGTTCTAGTATGAAATTTGATAAATACGCATTAGAATGGAAAGACAGAATCTGAATTTTGCTTTGAGAAATTATTAGTAAAGCAGAAAATGACAATGAAAAGTCCCTCCTTTTATACTGAATTTTAATGATTCTATTTTGTTGCAAAACCAGGAGGGTACGTATTTAAAAAACACATTCATATAAATTTAAGAAACAGGTAGAGTAAGGAAAGGATAGGACTAGAATCAAAGGCAAAGCTGACAGGAACATGGAAAGGGAGTAGAAAGCAGAGGCAGGTGTAGGTCAAGAATATCATCAGACAAGAGATGATAAGAGATATTTACTGCAGACAGCAAATGTCTATTTCAGATTTTGGAATTTTTCAGTCATACCAGAGTGATACCATTCCCCTGTTACCCAGAAAACAGTTTTTGATCTCAGTCGGAAAATTTGCTGATATAAAGTAGCAAGTATGTAAAGTACACAAAGGAGAATAAAACCCTGACACCATTTCATCTTTCATACAGACTTGTGTGTTGACGTTAACTGTCGGGAACATTAGTGCAGGCACCTGCTGCATTAGAAACCTGGGCGATATTTATCCCACAAAGTTGCCACTTGATACAGGATAACTATAAGAACTGAAGTTAACATAAGTATGCAGTCATCGATTCTTCAGGATGCTCACTCTGAGAGGCAGAGACGTGGTCAAACTGACTGTTCAGAGCTACACTGGAAGATGAGAATAGTTCTTTGTGCACACAAAATCACCTACTCCAGACAAGTCTGACCTACCTACTTTCCCACACACAAAATTCTCAATCTGATTTCTCAGCCTTTCCCTTCCGAAACTCTAAAAAGAGGGCAACATTAAGTTGCTTAGGAATTCTTTGCTGGAACCACCTGCTCGTTGTGCCCTAGCAGCAAGTGACATCTCATTCACCTTGAAACACACCGAGGCAGGTGAAAGAAATGCCATTCCTCCAGAGAGGTGTGCATGCTTGTGCACCCAGCTCTGCAGCTGAGCCTCCATGGACAACGTGTCAGCCTCCCCACAGAGTTCCTCCCTTCCACACATAGCCCCCAGGCCCCCCTAGAGGGTGGGATCCATCATCCATACAAAGCTCTAGCTCCTGAGTTTTGAACCAGCATCCCCTTTTAAGGCAGCAGGATGGTGACAAAAATACTGAGAATACCTGCTCATGCACTAACACAGGGCACCCTGAGCATGGGCTCTGAGAGGGGAAGGAGAGACTGATCATCTAATTAAAGAAGATAACACTCATGGAAAGGTCAATTAAGCTTGCATGAAAAAAATCTTCATTAAGGTATTTCTCACATTTTAAATGAATTACTTTGCTTCTTTGCTTATTAATAATATTCTTATACTATTTTTTTCCCTGAACATGTATCTCTGTATATGTTCATATGTCCGTACAAACTATTCTACTTAATAAAAAGACTCTGGTAATAGATATAAAATAGAATCCTTTCTGCTTAGTACCAATTCATCAACAGCAAGTGAAAAAAAATATAGGGAAGCGAAGGAAACTAGCAGAAAATTGAATTGCAATTGTTTTGGGCTAAAGGATCCATAGAAAAAAAAAAGAGAAGAAAAAAAGCTGCAGCATTACACTGCCAAAACTAATGTCCACCAGAAAGACCATAACATAAGGTACATCAAAACTCACAGTTTTCAGTAGCACAGCAGTGTTTAGGATTCCTGAAACTATCTAACTGGCATAATATATACAATCTAATTTGATATTCTTGAGGTGAGACACCTCTAGAATCACAGACAAGATCACTGAATGGAAAGCTAAATCTCAGTGGATGAAGCAGATTGAAAATTGAATCTGATGTATGTATCTCTCCAATTACCAAGCTAAGGGTTCCAACAGTGGGCATCAGCAGATGCATGACAAAATCCTGTGTGAGACTACCTTGGACATGTAGCTGAAAGCAGCGAAATAAGTGAAAAACACATTCTCAAGAAAATATTATGTATAGCAGAAGGGCTGATAGGATTTTCAGCAGAACCAATTGTATACTGAGTTGCTAAAATATGTATCAACATTAGAAGATAAATGCTCAACACTTTTATATGCCTAGAGTTGAAAAATCAGAGAAAGAGCATTAAGCAAGCCTGAAGTCATCTGTTATACTCCTTTCTTTTCACATTTACATGAAATCCTTATAACTTCGGTGGCAAGAGATTGAATATGTATACTGTTTCCCTTGATAGATGAATCCATTATCCTCAGTTTAGAACCAGCTGCCAGTGGAAATATATGCATTAGCGGAGTCTCCTATAAAAACATTTTTGAAGTAAGAAAAACTTCTTACAGCTGACCAGATGTTATCTCTAATGAACCAAAATATTTCCTAAACTTCTCTAGAAAGCAAACATTCTCATTATGGGAATTCTACTGAGTTAGTTCTATGAATCTTATGAATCATTAGTATTTTTATTTATTTTTTAAACTCAAATTTAGTTTCAATAGAAAATGCTGCTTGTTCTTTTGAATGTTTCATGTAAGCCGACACTATCTTTGTTAATTTGTGAAACAAAACATTTTACTTCATAAATATATAAAAAGTAGGTGTACAATTCAGACCAGTACAAAATTTCTAAATACTATGAAGTTTAGTGAGAGTTCAGTTCTGTCTAAAATTTTTAATTCATTTAGCAAAACTACTTGAAGGTTTAGCAGATCTCTTTCATAGTCACTATCTGCCCCAGTTCCTTCCTATCCCTCCCCAAATTTAAAATTTTCATGCGTTTTGTATACATTCTCAGCCTACAATCCAAGCACACAAGCTGCTGTTGAAATTACTTCATTTAAGAGAAATGTTCAGCCAGAAGCAGCTGTGGGAGTGCAGAAACCACAGAAACAGAATAATTATTTCTTCTGGGGAAACAAATACCTAGCAGTCACTTGCTGTGCTAAGTTGAGGGAAAAGTAGACATGTAAGGAGATGTCTGCTTTCTGCTTACAGGCTCGAGGCTGCCAATGAAATATGATCAGGACTTTGGTGTTAGCTTCAGCTACGGTTTAAACTCCCTACAGCAAAGTTCTTATATACTGGCTTTTATTTTCAGATGTTGGGAAATATTGCTAAGCATTCTAACAGAGCAGTGACAAGTGACTGTTTTTTAAAAAAAAAGAATATTAGTCTGGTTTTCTCTCTTTTTTTTTTTTTTTTTTTTTTCCCTCCTTTTCAAGACAAGATAACACATCTAATTCTCACAGCACCATCGTAATACTCTTCCCTTCCTCTCTCTACCCTGACACAGAGAGTGTTGACATCGGTAATTACAAGTGCCAACACCCAGATGCTACACAAGGCTTTTGGTACCAGGCCACTTCTTCATCTTGTAGACAATAATGTTAATCAGGAAGCAATCCAGGCTTCCACCAGAGAAAAATCATGACCTGCCCTATTTGAATTAGTGCTGGATAACTCCCAGATGACTTAATACAGCTGAAGCCTAATTAAATCCTATCCCATGCATCTTGACTGTGTTGCTGTGCGTGTAGGACAATGACTGAGCACAGGTCTTTCAGGGATAGTCCTTTAAAAAAAAAAAAACAAAAAAACCCCAACACTTAAAAAATTAAAATCCTTCTTTAGATTAGCTATCAGTCAGAGCACAAAGGCTTCAGTCGTAGCTTTTGTGACTTGTTGGCCCAAAATGAACCTCTCCATAGAGATGTACTCATAAGAGCAGGCTGTGTCATCAAAAGCTCCTATTAAGCTGCCAGTAAAAGAAAGAAACTTCAGAGGAAGAAACTTAGTTCTGGCATCCAATCTGAGGAAGTTAGAGAAGGAATGCTGAAGGTCAAGGCTGCTGGAAACTTTTATGAAAATGCCAAAGACTTGTTAAAAGAGAGATCACCTGCCATCATCTTTACCAACTGTAAAGGAATCCAGCTTTATTTAAGAAGGGTTCTTCTAAGAGTATTCCAGGCTACTTAGTTAACATTAAGACAATAAAAGGCTTTAGGGTGCAGAAGCAAAACCAAGAAAGAACAATCCAGAGAATAACAGATTCTGAAGAAAGAGCCAAAGTTATCCATAGATACAACAAATTTCTGCGCTTCACCGGCGCTCACCTCAGCTGATCTGTCCCAGAAAAGTCTCATGCTTGTGTACCTCCTCCCCACTCAGATTACAGCTGAACATGGGCCACAAAGAATCCCAGAAGCTATTGCTCCCACAATAGGCAAAAATTCCCTTCTACAAATAATCAGAGCCCACACTGTCTGCCAATCATGAGACACTGGAAGAACACAGAGAGCTTATGAGGAAGAGACCTGTCCACCCTGCACGAAGCGTAACCCCAGGTGTGCTTTCCCCAGGTCATTTCCTGAATTTTCCAGCCGAGCTGTTATATAGCTGCCCTAAGAATTATCAAACTATGGACAGCAAATACAGCAGCCTAACGTAGCTGCTGCTTTGGAAGCCATCAGTACAGCTATTCAATAGCAGGAAAAGATTTTTTTCTTACAGAGAGCACCAACAGGAGCACTAGGAAGGGAAGGATGGGGCCAGATGGGCACAGAAGCCGCAGGAAAAGCAGACCCTGGAGAAGTATAAGTGGCAGGAGCTAATAGCCCCAACATCAGTCTATAAAACCTGAGCATTGCACACATCACACATGCTGCTGCTCTGGACATCCAGATGAGAGGCAGCAAAGAAATCCTGAGAGTCATTCCACTGGACTTCAACAGAAGACAGATAGGATTTCCCAGATCTGCAGTCACGGTCAGCCTGGGAAAACCCAGAATGGTAGGCAGGGTTTGGCCCACGTTCCACAGCATCCTGCAAGCAGATCCAGACTGGAGGAGATGCCTGGGTATGATGAGCATCTGGGCACCTGATTTTCAGCCCAGAGCATGTGAAGACGTGTCCTAGTGCTTGTAAACATGTGGGCAGGGATCAATGAGTCACACCAGCTTGGTTTTTAAAAGGCATCCTTTTTAAAATCTTTCTCTAAAATTTGCTGTGCTGCCACCAGTGTTGTAATATTAGGTGTTTATATCAGATATTTATATTATGTTTAGCTGCATAACCTCTTCAGCAGGCAGTTTTCAGATATCTTTTTGATATCTCCAGAGATGGTGACTCAGCCACTTCCCTGGAAAGCCTGTTCCAATGCCTCACCACTCTTCTGGTGAAGATTTTTTTTTCCTATTATCCAACCTAAATCTCCCCTGATGCAACTTGAGGTAATTTCCTCTTATCCTATTGTTTAGATACAAAGAAGCTTAAGGTGGTTTGCTACTGGAGAACATCCTTGAGGTGAACAAAGGCAAAGAGTCATCCTTGGATTTATTCTGATGTTCCAATGACCATACATGTTATAGGTTCATCAGAGAAATTAAGTGTGGCTTAAGCTACACAGGCACACAGCACTCAGTGAGCCCTACTCTGGTAAGTATTTTGTTTGGAAAGTGCCATAAGTGAAAGCACATTGGAGACAACCAACTTCTCATCAGAGGAGTGACCTTCGGAGTGAAGCTACCCCCTGTGCAGTCAGAAATGATGCCATTTGAAATTGGTTTTGGAAAAAGATTTGGCTTGCATTAAGAAACAAACAAAAAAAAATCTCTTATATAATTGTCATTTAGTCTTTTACAGCCTGACATTAAATAATATCTAAATGATTTGATTTCTAAACCAAAGGTATGCAAAGATAAAACTACAAAGCTTTGGTACTCCTGTTTCAGGCCTTCAGGGAGCCTTTGCAGTTATGCTTTTCCAGGAAGTATAGCTGATCAGTCTGAGTTTTTACTCCATAAAAGGGACAGAAAAAAAATCTTTTAATAAGACAATTTATGAATCTGTCCTTTAATTCTTTGTAAACCCTAATCATAATTCCTTATAACCCTGCTCTTCCTTATTAGTGCTTGCATGCACACACATATTTCTAAGTTATTCTGTTATACTTAATTCTATTTGATATTTCACTGCAGAAGGGGCTAAACAAAACTACTTTAAAATGTTCTGAAAACACATTGTTGTCATCCAGAAAGCAGTAATACAATCTCTGTTTAGAGTGCACATTCCTAACAGCAGCAGTTTTGGTACCAAAAGCTTTGCTGAAGTATCTGTAATGTCATGGCAACCTGGTACTTATATTGCATATAAATTAAATTATTTAATAGCTTTGCATGTATTATCTGCCAAAACCTATTTTATTAAGCAAACAAAAAATTCTTTGTCCATACATTCACACTTCCAAAATAGTTTTGAATTCTACAATTCTGTTTATAATTAACAGAACAATATTATTTTTAACTCAAGAATTACCTTTCAAAATTTGTTTTTGGTAAGCTATCTAAAGATCTGAGGTTTAAAAATTAACTTAACCATATTGTTGGGGGGAGGGGTAAGGTACAGAACTGAATATTTGTGTTGTGGTTAGTGAATTTTCCAATTACATCGGATTTGCAAAGGAAATGTACTTCCAGTAATCCATATATTTTTAGAGTTATATAGATCTACAGTGTACAAACACAAATGTACTACTTTGATTACTTCAAAAAAACCCATAGAATGTACATGGCAATACTGCCTGTAATACCCGTGAATCAAGCAGAGGGTTGGGTTTGTGCTTTCTCCATATTATGAAAACGTCAAGGCATAGAGTTAGGCAATGATATTTCTGGATTCAGTCAGATGGTCTAAATAAAGTCCCTGCACTGTTTCTCTCTATCATTTCAGTATTTAATCTGCATTTTCTAGACAGATCCCTTCACCACTCCTTACTCTTTTTTGCCTCAGAACAAGCTTTTGTACTTTCCTAAGATTAGGTCTCCTATCCTGCATGAATGAAATTCTCCCAGACTTCTCTGGAAGTTGAATCTCACTATTTTCCCTCGTTCTACTGAAAAACATGTACTTCCACAAGTTATTATGGTGTTTGAATCCAGGAATTTGTGTTAGACTTCTAAGGTGAAAATCAGGCAATATCATACAGGCTTTCCAAGATGATACAGAACTACGTAAGTAGAAGTGAACCTATAAATACAATGAGAAACTCATAATAAAGAAGGTTTTTTCCAGGGATTTTCTTATCAAATAGCACTCATTCACTTGGGCAATACTTCCAGCCTAAAATCAAATTTGAAATTGAAAGAATTTAAGGAAGGAAATCTGAAATTCATCGAAGTAACTGAGAATATTGCTTAAGGTATTGCTGCCTAAGGTGCCATGTCACTGCTAGAAACATTTTTGAAACAGCTCTTAGGATTAAAAAAAAATTAAAAAAAAAAATAAAATAAAATAAAAAATCATTCTTTCTTCTACATTCTCTTAATATATTTCTTTCCAAATCAGTTTAGTATCAATTGATTTCTAGGTACAAATATCATTGAAAACACAATCAGCATTATGTCCCAAAATGGCAATGCATGCCATGTGCAAGTTCAGAATAACACCGATTCATTAAAGAAAATGTGATTTCAAGTGCAGTTACAAGATATATTCAAAACAAACGAGCTTTTCTCCGGCATAGGAATTCCAAGTCATTAAAATGTTACTGAAACACATTTAACAAGAGAAAGCAGCTTTTATGAAGAGCATTCTCAGACAGACAGCTGTCTGTCTTTGGTTGGATTTAGACATCAGAAAATGAACAGAAGCACCCTGCTTCCACTCTGCATTGAAAATGTTACCGATGCAACACTCATCTGGACAGCATGATTCATGCCAAGTCAGTATTTTAATTTTGCCATTTGGAGAAATATGAGAACACAATGCCTGGTGATTAACCTTCACACAGATATTGCTGTTGCTACGTACATATTTTAATATTTATTTATTCTAAAATGTTTTCTTGAAAAGCCTTAGACGCTTCACCTCCTTCCATACAAATACCTCTCATTTTGACAAATCACTTTTATATGCAAACTGTGTTAGGAATAATAAGTACTAAGTCACATTAGGTAGTTAAAATTATCCTGAGTTTTTAATACATTTGCAAACATTAAAATATATTTACATGTGTGAATTTTGAATAAAAAAGAAAAAAAAAAAGAAAAACACTTTAGCGGCCAGTTTTGTTAATTGAAACATCTTGGATAAATTAGGTAATTCCTAGAATTCAGTGTTTTCTAAGACATCAGCAGGTTTGAAAAACTTCAAGGAGAATAGTGTCTCTCCTTTGCAGACCATATTACCTATCATTACTATTTTCTTTCACACGGTTAACTCAAGTGTTATCAAAAAGCCCTATCTTCACATAGTATCACCAGCTGCCTTTTGTAAAGTGCATTCTCATTTGTAGATCGAAGTATTGTAGATCATAATTGTAAGGCTTGCTTAGCCAAAAAGGTTAGCATCCTTTAAGGAATATCCAGACATATTTCAAGGTTGTTAAACATGAAATATGGTGGTGGATGGTTTTGTTTTTTTCTAATGTGGTCCAAAATCTTAATACTACTTCTTTCAACTTGTAGATAGAGAGAATTTTTTCTGTTTTTTTCTACTACATGAGCATGTTGGACATAAAAAGGGCTTTCAAATTTTTAAATGAGAGCATTCATATTTTATACTTGCATGTAAAAAGAACTGAAAGTTTATGAAAATTGTATTACATAGCTACATACTCTGATCATTTAATACCATCCCCACCAGTTACTATGGCAATTATTTATACAAAGAATACACTTGGATTCATTTGTCTAAGACACAGGAAATTTAAGCGGATTCTACAGAAGTAAGCACTGCTACTACAGGTTGCGTGCTTCCTCTATTCTGTTTAAATCCAGGAAGCTCACGTGCCTACACACGCATAAGGAAAGAATAAAAAAATTGCTAACAATGGTTTAGTGAAATATCTAAACAAAAGACTGTGCGTGATACAAGCTAAAACTCCAAATTACGAAGGTGTTCATAAAACACCAGAAGTTCTCCTGGTATGTGTGTGCTAGCAAGAGAGATACTGATGAGTTAAAAAGGCTCAAAGAATTAACTTAGGAACAGATACGCAGAATCAAGAGGATCTGGTTTGTTAATACTTGTCTTAATATTTGAGAAAGCAATAATAAAAGCTCACTGTGGCAAATCAAAGTCTAAAACTTTAGTAGCAAGAAGTTTCCTAAATCATGTTAAAAGAAATAGATTCTCAGGATACTAACAAAAGAATAAAAATAATAAACTAAACAAGGAGTATGTGAATGGAATTGTATCTTACTATGACTTTAGCTGTTGCTAATCTGAACTGACTCTTCAAACAACGATTTTTCTACCAGTAACTCTTCTGCAGAATCCTCCTGAGCAATCATTTATTCCCATGCAGTTTGCAGACACATACAAAATACACAAAGTTATGGCTAAATATTAAAGGACACTCTGAAAGAGTTTGAATGCAGATGTATTTTAATCATTCTGAACAGAATAAAGTAACCCTAGCACCTCACAATGGTTAGTTCTCTTAATTAGATCAGGCATGCCTGCATCACTTACCAGTTTCAGTCCAGAGGACACAAAACTCAAGACAATCTGTAAAATATATACACAGCCGAATACGGCATTCTTGGGATTTCATCCTGGGAAATGCTGCAGTAAAATCATGTATCTGGTCAATAAAGGTCAACACATCCTGAGAGCCTCTAAAAAGCAATCTAGACACTCTAAATAAACAGCTGAGATAAAATGGGAGCCATCAAGATACAATTAGGAAACAGCAGGTTCAGGAACACCAGCAGAATGCAGACCATTTGAAAACAGCTCAATTTTCTCTTTTGAGTACATCTGATTTCTATTTAAAGCTCTGATAACACAGATACAATGACAATGTACATAAACTAATATGACTGCATTTTTTCCAAGTTATCTGATGCAAGCTGATAGGGCAATTTTTTTTATTTTTTTTTTCCATAGAAAGTAACTACTCATAAACAACATTTAACAATAGCTTTCATGTGGCAAAATCCAAGAATGATATATTTTACAAAGTATACAGTAAATTTAGAGGGCTCTTTTTTGGTACTAAAGCCTCAGCTTGTAGTACCAAATTAAAACATGTTTCTTAAGACTGACTCTTCTTAAACTATTACCTGTATTCCTCTGCAAAGGAAAAGTTTCACTGGAAAGTACCTATGAAAGTTAGGGCAAGTTACAAGATTGGACATACAGAAGAAAATGTTTTCAAGTAGTCTGTAATTATTCAATTTCATTCCTTCTGTATCTAAAGCAGAGGAAGTGGACACTTAAGCAGGGGAATTACATATGAAAACAAACACACATATATGCACCAACATTTGAAACAAATACTATTTTCTATTTATTAAACCAGAGCAAATCTAAACAGCAGGAAAAAAAAAATAAAATAAAATGAATCCACCACTGGTCTACTCCTAGACAGCCTGAAGTGCACCTTACTTAGCAGCTGCTGTCTCAAGCCTATGTATTAACCAAAAAGGTACCTCAATTATCTCCCCTACAACTATAGTTCAGAAAGAAAGTACACCCAGTAGAAAATGGACTCATTGAAACAGAGAACAAAAGAACCATGATCTTGTGTCTGCCAAAAATACAGGTTTTTTTCCTCCTCTATACTTGCAGAGTTTCATTGCAGGCTTACATAATTTTCTTCCTGTTAACACTATTTTTCTTGTTCTTGTTTTTTTAACAGGCCCAAAATTCATTACTATCTTTTGTTTTAAAACTTAAAAAAAAAAAAAAAAAAAAGTTGTCATTCAAGTGCAAACAAAACACATCACATCAGTTTGCTGGATGCCATCTTTTCCCCCTTACAAGCTCAACTGCACAGCACTGACAAAACAGAGTCATCAGTGCAAGCCTTCAGAGAGCAGATGCTGGCTAGAGGACCAGTGAGAAGTCACAAGAGGTGGTTAGAATTACTAGCTGGTTCTCTTAATCTGCATAAAGCAAACAAAACAGGATGTAACAAATGAAGCCAGCTTCTGAAGCTCCAAAAATTGGGAAGAAAGGAAAGAAAATTCAGAAAAAAAAATCATTTTGCAGTATCACAAGCGGCACAATACAAACACACGCAAATGTTGTCTTGCATATGTAGAGAAAGCTCATCCATGGGAACGAGCTACCTAAAAGCCGGCATGTGGTGTTTACCAGAGGAATTTTCACAATGGCATTTATCTTGTCTCTTCAGGTGAAAGTTGTGTGCAAAGCCTCATCAGAGCAGTCACTCCTCCTATTTTAGGGTATTTTAGGACAACTGAGTATCCTGGTGTCTAAGAAAGGAAGGTTAGAACTGCTTGGACAATCACCTGACTTTTGCATGGCTAAGGTTGCATGAGAGGAGCCCTACCTTGGGTGCATTCAACTACAAAACAAGTAACAGGAGGAAAGGATTAGATCGGGGTACTTCAGGTGCAGTGGCGCATTTTCTAAATTATTTTCGAGGTAATCAGCCAGGGTACACACTTAATTCTGTCTCCTTACAGGTGACACAAACATTGTTCACGAGGGTGAGAGAGGGAAAAGGAGTGACACTGCTGCACAGAGCAAAAGCAGAGCTCCTGTCCTCCAGCGGTTAAGTAGATCTGCCAAGACAGCACACTTTGTTACTGCCTTAGCTCTGTAACTCACAGCAGATTAGACCAGACAGCACACTATGGAGCACAGAGGGAAGGGGATGAGGGGTGAGCACAGCAGGATTGTGCTCTGCTACCAACTGTTATTAATCCACTGGATAAGCATCGGCGCACACAAGTCCCTTCCACTTTTGGACCTCGTCCATCAAGAGCTGTGGATAATTGGACAGAGCTTAGAAGCAGTTTCAAACAAAGCAAGCAAATTAAAAATGTGTATATATATTTAAAACAAGAGTTTAGTTTTGAAAATATCTGAGAGCACACCTATTTAATAAAGAAAAAGTGAGAAAAATCCCTAAATTCCACGTTATTACATATTGCTACATTCGTTGATTGACCTGACAGTTGCTGTAGCATGGATTTAAGACAAATATCAATAACAAAGCCCTCACACTTTTCTACTGATCTCACCAAAGCATCAGTCCCTTCAGCAAAACATTGATTGTATTCCAGCAGTTCTAATCTAAGGCTTTATTGGAGAGGTTATGAAGATATCGTCGGCATTCGGAGATGGACGCATATTTCCCAAATACAAGTGAACTAAAAAGAACACAAATATTAGTATAATAACGTGCCCTGTAGTCTGCTGAAATTCAGTGCTCACAGTCTTATTTAGACAAATGATGCACAAGCGACAGGAGAGTTAATTGACACAGACATTTCTCATTTCTAAAGTAGCTCATTTGGTGGAGCCACTATGAAATAAAATTCTGTAATGGTTAAATTATAGGGCATTTCAAGGCAGCAAATTGATCAAAGTGGCTATTTTTTTCTTGCTCTGAACACAAACAGCAGATAATTTTAGTGTGCCAGCATGCTTGCGTGCTTTGTGCTTGAAATATAATACAATGAGGGTCTGTATTCTGAACCAAAATGAGGATCCCTTTCTTCCTGCGTACAGTTTAAACCAGGAAGAGTAATAAATACGTTAAGATATAGAAAGAACGTGATCCTGTCTGAACTCCTGCACTTACTCTTTCTCTACCCAGATTGCTGATGTGCAATTAGCAGAAGCTGTATCCAGCTTAAACACTTTCTAAAGCCCTGGCTAAAAGGCAGTATTCACAGTAGGATGTACAAGTTCTCTTCCAAAAAATCCTTTTCTAATTTTCAACTGAATATTCATCAATACTTCCGTTTGTCAGAGTTTCCATCCACACGAAGGTCACAGAGACCACAGGATTGCAAGGCAGACTTTAGTCACATCTAAGCAATTTTACAGAACTGATTGCATGTGTTTCTCAAATAAAATTGTACCAATTTCAGTATTCTCAAAGGTAAAAACTGAATGCACTAAGATACTACTTCCTAATAGAACAAAGTAGATTTCAAAGTAGCAAAAGGCGATAATAGGCAAGAAAATATGCACAGTTACCTCAGACTGTATGAGTCTCTATGACTCATACATAGTGGAAATCTGAAATTCTCCAGCTTGCAAACAACAAATATAAAACTACTATATACTTAAAGTACCAAAATATGCCTTCTAAATCCTTCGTCTCCTGATAACATCTCTTACTTTGTCCCCCAGGCACACACACACACATCTGAAATTTGGCCTGTAAACATGTGCTTAAGCACACTAATCAGATTCTTGATCCCTACCACAAACTGCTGTTAGACAATAGCTCAGGTCAGACAAAAATAAACAAACCAACCCTGTACTGGAAACAGAAAAGCCTCTCCTGAGTTTCCTGGGCCAAGGAAAAAGAACGTGAAGCATGTACACACAGTCAATCTTCTTTCACAGGCAAACCCAATACATTTCCCTTCTCTATTCAAATCTGCCTCTGAACTTTGCTCCATTTCACAGACCTGCCACGTCTTGGGTATTGCCCTACTCAAGAAAAACAAGGAACAGTACTGCCTGACAGTACGGAGGAGGGTAAAGAATTGAGAAACCAGGGAACAGACACAAAATAATCAGGAAGAAAATGGACATCAAAAATGAAAATAATGTCCTTTAAATAAAGGAGGTCCACTTCGGACTGAAACTATTCTAAACCGTTAGTTGTGTAACTTTGCTTTCAGAAGTTTTATGACCAGAGTGTGGATCAGATTACTGTGAGTCAATAAAAAGTGCTATGTTGGATGTTGATCCCATCTTTTCCTTAACTCTCTACCATCTCTCACTCCCTGCTTCAGTGAATACCCACTAATTTCCCCTGGGGAAAGTGAAGTGTTTAGCTGAAATAGCTTTACATTTTTATTTATTTTAACAAAACTCCTGATACTGTTTATTTAAACTCTACAGGTTCTGTGAAGCCCCGAATTATATTCCCTCTAGTCTAAAATGGTTTGACTTAAAATGCATTTTTCTAGTAGCTCTCCGGCTAGCAAGCTTTCTGCTTTTTTTTAATGTTTCCAGATAGAGACCCAAAAGGGTTTTTATTTAACAACAGCTCAATAATTACCTTCTCTAAATTCCCATCTCTCCACTATTGTTTCTGGCATATTAGTTTTCAAGGTCTCAAAGTTCGCAGCAGGTTTTTTTTGCAAGAACAGTGATAAAGTGCTTGCATTATGAATAGTAATTTTATTCCCTACTACTGTAGCTGAATACAGTGACATACAAGCTACCTGGTTTCAATATTCCATTGCAAATTCCTTAGGGTTCTGTGTCAGCAGCAACGTATTTAGCAACCTTGAAGAAACCTTTTCTTTACGTTGACGGTTTTATTTATTTAAAAGCCATCCTCATCCAGGTAGCCACATAATGTGCATGGACTCACCCACAAGAAGATCCAATGGTATGGAAAATGTTCTAAAATTCTCAACAGCTGTTAAATTTTAAAAAATGAGCGTAGTTTAGAATGCTCGTTAGGTATTGTATTTTAATGAGACAAGCACATCACATCCTATTCTGCTTTGAATGTCTTTTGATCCGGGATGTGGGGATCTGAAAGAACTTGAAAATATTAACATTGTAGCAAGCATTTGCTTAGTTCTTATTAATTAATTTTTTAATTGTTTCTTGTTATGCTGAGCTTCTGCTATCTGCAATTTGAAATTTGAAGCAGGTGGTTGTGATTTTGGTTTTGGTTTTTTTTCTTTCTATAGATAACAACTTTTGGCTACACATACATTTAATTTCAGGTTTAGGTGATTATATGGAAATACAGCATGTTGCCAAAATCTTAATTTAAAAAAAAAAAAGAAATTTCATGGACATAAATTGCTTCTGAAAAAAAGGAGCAATAACTTCTGAAAAAAAAGGAGCAAATTGAGAAGCTATCTTGTTTCAGTTAGCAAAATAAAATAGCAATTTTATGCTTCAGCCAAACCTCACAAATGAGTTGTTATTTCATTTACTTAAATGTAAGACTATTCTACACTATTCCTTCCCCCCCTGTACACCTCATATAATGGAAAAACATACACTGTACTCCACAAGCCATACTGTTAAAACTATCCATCTAAAAGGTGATTTTCGCTATACAAATTTAAATGTTGTGATTCAAATACATGTTTGCAACAGTTTTCCCCCAGTATGCTGTTTAAAATACGTCTATTTAGAGTTTGAACTAAAAAACATCGGGGGGTTTATATTAACTTCCAAACAACAGAAAATGAGGAATTATTGCACCCAATGAAAGTTTTACACTCAATCAGACCTTCTTAAAATAAAACTTCTGTAAATATGGATAAGTGGCTAATAGGAAATCTCTCTTTATATGTGTGACACACATGTTTTTATTACTGAATTTCATAATTTATAATTTTGAAATGTTTTCATAGATTCCCAGACATATTTAAGACCATAAAAATTCACTGGGTTTAAGTTAGACAGCAAAAACTTCAGTAGAAATCGATTTGTTATATTTCCACTGTTGATGCTGTAAATAAACAACACAGATTGAAAAACAAATAGTTTCCAAATGCTGAATTATTTCTTCTAACCATAGTGAAGTTAGTCTCATGTTCTAATACTATTAAATTAGTCACAGAAAATAACTTTATATTGAAATCAGCTACCTGACTTTCTTCAACTGGTTGCAACTCTTTAGGAATGCTTATTTTTTTTTAATGCATTGTACTTCCTATCAGCTCTATATTTATATCACAATTCAGTAACTTTAATACAACCTAATGCAGTGTAACTGGCTGGCCAAGGCAGCAGGTAGGAAAGGCTTCAGCTCTGTGAAAGCCTTCACGGCTCCTGCACTCATCCAGCCAAGTATAAAACCTGCAGCTAATTTAAATGGATAGAACTGCACAATATCTCAATGAGCATATTTTCTGATCAGAAACTGACAGGCTCTGAATGTATTATCAACAGTAGCAGTGAGGATATTCCATTGCTCTTCCTTATGCTTGGTAGGCTATGCCAGTTAACACGCTTGATTTCACATTCTGAAGCTCCTCTAACTTCCCAAATTAGGTAGGGTGGAAAAAGCATTAACTGAGTCAGGTTGTTCTGTTCACCCACCTGTTATGAAAAATAAGAGTAAATACTGAGTAGTCTGGGCAGAAAAAAAAAAAAAAAATCACTAACCAAGATTTACCCTCTGTGAGAAATAAATGAGAATGAGTTCTCACAGCTGTGTTATCTATGTTTAGAAGTTCTTCCATAACCGTAATTTTTAGCTCTCTCTAGCCCACTAAAAATAATCTAAAACTGCATTTTCAAGGTTAAAACAGTCTTTACCCCTCAAGAGCTGCAATCCAAATTTAGGAGGGTCATATTCTTACCCTGAATCACAAAACAAGTTCTAATTTTGAATATTGAGAATCTTACAAGAAGTTTTGAATATAGACCCTACATATAGAATACAAGAACTAAGGCTTTACTGAAACTTTGGGAACAATCTGTTTAACAAACCACTAATAAATTCAGGTGATGACTGAATTCATTCCAGGCCTATTTCTGTATTTGATTTCTGGTGTGGGATATTCCAAATTTGAAGAGATACTGATGAAACCCACAGATGTTAGATGCGCAGCAGGCTACATTTTGTTATAAATTCAGACTTTACAAGCGCCAGAAAAACTTTACATTGAGATGCGTGTTCATTCCTTAATGAATGAGCTCAGAAATTCCATAGTGTCTACACATAATTCTAAAATCTGCATATCCCTGAAGCAAAATGAAGATCACATTAAATTAAGTTTCCGGATTTTTTTTTATCCGGATATAGTTCTTGTACTGCGTGTTCACAACACAGGCTTAACCTATAATTACTAGTTTAACACATAATAATTTTGGTGTCATTTGCCCTTCTGAAAATGCCTTAAAATGCAAATATACTTGCAAGAACAACATATATTTCCTGCTACACTTTATATTAATCACCTCTAATAGTAATAAAAAACATCATATTAATCACTAGAAATAAGTTAAAGCTACAGGATTGTTTCAGGGGAAAGGACAGGAAAGAGAAAGATAAGGAAGATTTGGGGTCTTTGACGATAAGGAAGGATAATTAGAGATTATTAACATACTCCAATTTTCCTCCCCTCCAGTGAAATTCTTATAGAAATAGGTCAACTGAGATTGATTTTGCAGTGGCTTTGAGCTGTTTTCACACCACATGCCCATCTTTTCTAAGGGCATAAGTACAATCTAAGTGCTAAAAAAGTATTTACAGAGGGCAGAGTAAAGTAGATTTTTCAGAGATACACAGCTAAGCGAAGTAATCTATCAGCGCAACTGCAGCACATCTGCAGAACTGGGTCAAAGAAGGTTGACATCCCATCATGAATTGGGTGGGATATCCAATCCCTTAGCGAATATCTCTGCATATAGATAAACCTGTTTCTACACTACTTCATCCTTGGAAACCTTCTTAAAGACTTTCAGAAAATGTGTTTCTGCACTACTCCGAGTCAGAGAAACTCTCTGAAAAAAATGAGATGCAAAGACTAAAGAGAAGTTCAGGTACACAATTTTCTCCAGATGAATCAGGCTATTTGGGTCAGATTGCATAGATACAGGGTGAAAAACTAGGACCTAGGAGAAAATTTCTTTCCAGGAAATTACCTGTGGGGTATAAAGGATTACACGTGAGACACGCTGCAGTGAAAATGGCAAAAGCTTTTCTTTATCTACAGTTGAAGAGTCTTTAGAACACATGAAGTTATTTCTTTATGCTCTTCCCAGCTCAATACTGCATTCAGGTTTGCACATTTCATTTAAAGACTTACACAAACAAATTAGAGACAGTCCAAGAAAAGCACTGGAAATAACCCCAGGTCTAGGAAGCAAGATGTATCTTATAGATTGCATAAACAGGAGTTATTCATGACAAGTTGAAAGGCCAATAGGGAAGATACTGATACTCAAACATATAAAAAGACCACAAAGGAAAGGAATATATTATGTTTCCAGTGACTATGGTGAGTGGTATGATGGTATGAGAAACCGATGAGGTTAAGATCCAATTAAGATGATGAACAGAGGGGGGGGGGGGGGAAGAAAAAAGAAAAAAAAAAAAAAAAAACCACCAAGCAAGTCCTAACTTTAAAAAGAGATTTTCCATTTCCTAGGAATAGAAGAGTTTTAACAGTTTTAACTGGAAAAGTCTCTAAGGACTGCAAGGGCACGATGGACTACCACCTATAGCATATTGCACACATATTATTAACAGTGCTTTGGGATCAGGATCAACACTACCAGGCCTCTTGCAGTCAACATGAACTTCCTTATGCTTCTAGAGTTTAAAAAAAACAAGGTAACATCCCACTGGAGATAAATTCCACTCAGTTCTTACTTCAAAATAATCTGTTACTAAGTAAGATAAACTAGATGCAACTGGATTTATTTTCTCTGGAGCTGCCTCAAAGACAGGAAATAAAACATATTCCTTACTTTTAAACAAAGAGGATAAAATAACTTCTTTCTGCAAGCTTCAACACACTGAATATTTTTAAATAGAACGTGATGTATATTTACAATTTATAACAACATGACAGCTCTGCTTGAAATTGTGACTAAAACTTAAATACTTGCCACAGTAATTTGCCACACTAAAATTGTCTAGTGATATAGCAGGAAGGAAAAGGCAAACAAGTAGAAAAGAAAATAAATGTTTTGAAAGCCTTCAGATACAGCAGAAAAAAGCAGAGGAGGATTACAGACAGGGTTTTGGAAACTGTCTTCTGGGAGTTACACTCCAGTTACAACTTTCTTTTACACAGTTGGTTTACTACACTGGTGCTCAAAGGGCACAGCCAAAGCAAAGACAATGAACCTTCTGTCTGATTAAAGACACAAGAATATTAAAGTAGTAATAATTAAAATCAGAGTCCTAATACTTGCACACTTCATCTCATTAGGATTAATCAACGTGACAGAATTAAGCACTTGCTCCTGCAGTATCAATGATTAGGTGCATATGTAAATTTTCAAAGTAAGTTCTGGTATAAACACAAACTTTTGAAAAGGTAACAAAAATGAGATTAATAAATAGGCTTGGATGATTCACGTAATACTATAGCTTAGAAAGAATGTATACTTCAAGGCTACTTTAAATATTAATAATTGATTTGTTCACTACTACATGACTGGCTGTGAATATTAACAGAATGTCAATAAAAATTACACATTAAAATATTTTTGACTTTCATTTTCAAACATTTTTGTGTATAAACATCCCCATTCTAATATAATCTATTGACAGGGCTTTTCTGCTTTTGCTGAAAATCTAAATTCCAATAACTAACATTTTTTTCCAACATCAATGGTAGACTGCTTAAGAATTCCGTGCATTATTCATGCATTCCATTTTCTTCTAAATTATATTTTGGTTAGAATGTTATTCTGAGCTCATTTTTCGTTTCATTAATAAAAAGGCACGTATGATATGAAGTAACTTGCAGCATTTCTGCTAGAACATCTTGTTCATGTGCTTCAATCTTTTGTACTTAATAGCCTCATCAGACTGAAGTACTCAAACCACTGCTCTAAATATTGTGTTCTCAGCAGTAGCTGTCAAACCCGGATTTAGCTGCACTAGTGTTAAGCAAAGTTTCGCACTGGTACCTGCAATTTGCCTTCCCATAATTTTTGGTGCCAGAAATATACTCTCAGATTTCAGATGAAAGTCAGATTTATGTTTCTTGATGAAACCAAAAAGCTCAAACATTACTTTTCCCAGTAGCTGTCTTTAAAATCAACACAAAATCAACACAAAATTGGGGGGGGATAAAACCTGCAGAGCTGATAATTTTACACTGTGTTACATAAAGTATTTTGGCCTTCAACATTAAAATCTAAGTTGAAGAAAAGGATTGGAACAGAGGCAGGTAGGCATCAGGAACTCTGGCTGGGAACATTTAAATGCCTTCTTGCTTGCAGGAAATACTGTGGGTCATCACCTTGGGACACTGGCTGTGCTCACCCACAGTGAGGATGTTTGAATCCCAGTTTGTGGATCACTGGCTCTTGGGAGCAGATGTACATTTTGAGAGTCCTAACCCACTCTACCTGATAAAAGTGGCACTTCTGGTTTAGACATATTTGGTTTACAATCATCTTTGCTTCCCCATACCCAGGTTCTAAATTGAGGAGACTTCTGAGAGCTTTGGAAATCCTACCTGCTACTGAGAGAGCCTGAGGTTTTTTTTTTCCTTGAAAACCTCCCGTACTGTAAATCAAAAATACCTCACAGATAAACTACCACCCACTCCAAACCATAGAAATACATTATTATATATAACTATATATATATATTTACTGCAGTTATGCACCACTCTGACATCTCTCTCCCAGAGCCCCGGCCCTGTTTTTGCCTCAGCTAGCTTGAGAGACAAACCACAGTAGGAAGGATTTTTCCCTCAGGGCCTTAAAGATCCTAGAGAGGCTGCAAACCTTTTCCTTTGGAGAGAGCAGGTGTCCATCGATGGAAAAAGGAAAGAGTCTGCCCTTGGTCCGGGGGGAAATCACGGCTTTATTCGATCTGTGGTCCTGCCCCCACAGGGCGAGGAGCCCACAGAGATTTTCCACGGGGTCTTTTATCCAGGGGGAATGGGGCTAGAGGCAGGGACAAGCCACTACCCAATCAGGGATAAGGTGGGAGTGGAACAGAGTTGGATCACATTCCCGTGTGGGAGGATGGACAGGGAAAAGGAGCAGGGACAAACCATGTGATAGTTTTCCAGGGGAACAGGGGGGTACAGAAGAAACCATTACAAAACCCAGTATAAAAATGAAATACAATATAAACCCAAATAATGCACAACAACACCACTCATTTTACTTTAAAAACAATCTTTGTTTTCCAAACTCTCCTTCTACTTCAAACACTGTAATGACCACGGCCCTTGTCAAAGAATATGCATTATATATCTTGGAATCTTCTCTACGTGGTCTAACTTCAGAGCACCTTGTTGTTTTTAAAAGGCATCATAAAATGCCTACAAATTGACTTTTATTCAATTTCTTTTACTGAATGAACTTTCCTTGAGGAGAACTACAGAACAAACACCATCCCTGCTCAGAGCAAGCATGAGTAGAAGCAATTTAGGGATGACAGAGTATTATTTGATGGGTTTGCACTTTGTCATCTTTATCTCTGTGATTGTTTAAACTTACCTAACAATGCCATTTGCAGTGGGCCATAGCCAGTATACTTTGCCCTAATTAATTTTGTCATAATCTTACACAGAGTTAGCTGACATTTTGTGACTTCCAGCCTTTTGACATAGTAATGAATATAACCTTTAACATGTTACTTCCAGGGTAGCGAACACTACTGACTTCAGAGACTCTTTTGGTTGAACATGACAGCAAGATGTAAGTGATGAGAATACAACTCATTCTATGAAATGTTAAACTAACCAGGTTCATCATCTATAAAGCACTCACTTAACATAAAATGCACACCAAAATACATTCTCTGCAGGTAGGTTGTAAAGTACAATCCGTAGCTGTTGGTGTTTTGTTCATTAAGCTTTACACTATTTATTTAGTGTTACAAATTTTCTAACAGAAACATCACAAGATTTGAACTTGGTGTCATTTTTTTATATCATCCCAAAACCTTTTAAGAACAGCTATTGCTTCATCTTCTCTTGAGGCACAGCCAAGAAGGAATCTGTTGCCTGCAAAGAAGCAGTCAGCAAGAACATAATTTGGCAATGGTGGTGAAAAAAGGGATTGTCTCTAGTTGAAAAGTTAAAAGATATAAGAGAATAATATGCCACCCAAAATTTGCCAGGAAAAAAAAAAAATCAAAAAAAAAAATCAGCCCTTTCTAAATAGAACCAGGGGGGTTCAACATGTCATTTTTCATCAGTGCATAAGGAGCTAGTTGATTCTAAATAATTCTCTCACTACTTCCCAAAACTACGCATCCTACAGCACAGCACAAGAGATTAATTCAACCTCAGAAATTACAAAATAATTTAATCTTCATTTTATAGTAATGCATACCAACCGTAAGGATTTGTTTTCCCTTTAAACACTTTTTTTTTTTTTTTTTCCCCCTCTTTTCACTAGAAGGAAAGCAAGGTTGGAGTCCTGTGTATATAACTAATAGCATAGGCCTACTGTGGTTTCTTGAAGGCATACAATAGATTTTGGGAAATGTGGATGAAATAAAAGAATAACTGCAAGAAAATAGTGCTTGAATGCAGATTCCCCAAAGCACTGTCACATAACATTAAAACTGATGTGCTCCTGTGTGATAGCTAAGGGAAAAAAAAAAAAAGATTAAGGAAAGTAGTACATGGTATGATTCTGATTAATTCATATTGGCTTTCTGGGAGATTCAAAGGCAAAGACACACACACACAAATGCTAAATACGATGACATTAAAGCCTTTAGTGAATTCAGGTGGGGAAAAAAAAAATCTCAAAGGTTTTTTAAAAGTCTTACTGAATAGAAGTATATTCCCAGCAAAGATTTTGGAAATCTGCCATGGTAGATACGGGTTAGCAAGTCAGAAATGTATTCAGGACACAAAGCTAAGCACCTTGCAAGTCAATATGTTAATGCTGAATCCAGTCTCCCCTTTAATAGCCACCCAGGGTGAAGTCCCTGCAAAGCTGGTATGATAGGAACTGCACAGTCAGACTGAATAACACTGGGGTGTACCTAGTGGAAATCTGGAGGCATGGAGACTCACACATTAGGGAGCATTCATCTTGTGCTACAAATATTCTTCTTTAGGGAGGTGAGAAAACAGGAAAATATGATCTCTCATTGTACTTAATGAGTCAGAGCTTGCTGAAAAGTCAACAAATTGTTAAGGAAAAAAAGTTATCTAAAAGATTATAAATTAGAAATGGTTTGACCTATACAGACAGCTACAAATGAATTTAAAAATAACATTAGCAGCAGTAATGGTGAAACAAATTTTTTTTTATATGGATATTTGTCTTACCAATAAGAATAATAATTACATTTTTCCACACAGAAACTGTTTTTCACCTATTTCCAGGGCACACGCTTAAGACTACTTAACCCTGCCTTTGGCTTGGTCAATAAAAGCAGATTTTAATTATTTATGTCCCATGAAGCCTCACAGCAATTTTCTTTTACAGGCAGCAGTAAAGACCACAACTGCATGAATTGAGTATGACGTTTGGAAAACTCTCACAGGCTGATTTATTTCACAATGAATCAGTTTTGAAATTCTTTTTCTTCTCACCTAGGAACTCCCAGGGGAATCTCAGACTGACCTTCAGTCATGTAAATACCTAGATCTTTTGAGGCGGCAGACTCTGCTTTGCAGATACTGCCCAGGCTGTCCAGGTTGCTTCTGTTATTCTTGTGCACATTAAGATTTGGGGTTTGGGTTTGCAGCTTCTAAAAAGCATTAACAATACCACCAAAGTAGCAATAGACATAGTGGATAAAATAAAGGATTCAAACACTTCACAGAAAAGAAATCTCAGATATGATGATCGGGGTTGTTGGGACACGAAGCTTGAAGACTGACAGAAACTACCTGAACCCATTTCCATGAAAAGTCTGTAACGTATTGATACATTAAGCAGTCGTAGAAGAGGTACAAGACAGAGAATGCTGGGACCCCAGTGCAAGACCAAACTAAAATAATTACACTTTTCCCCTGTAAGAGTTATAGGGCAAAGCAATACATTATAAAGCAATGCATTATAAAGCAATGCACAGCCCTGGGAAAACAGGCCTGGAAATAAATCTAAAAAAAAAAAAAAAAAAAAAAATCTAATTACTTGTTCTAAGCCTGTAGCACATCCCGCTAAGTAGTGAAAAACATCATAAGGGCACTATGAAATTGAAAATCTTGTACCATACAATTTGTCTTCATTAACACACTTCTATTATTTTGTAACACATATCTAATATTTTTGCTCACTATATGTCCCTTTCTCATTTTCTAGTGCTTCAACAGTATCAGGGGTTTCAATGTTACACTGGAGTGTTTAATTTACTGGATTATTTTTAAGGTTGTGCACAACAACTGTAAATTGTTACATTTGTCAAATTTTAAACAAAAAATTCCGTGATGACTTACTCCACCAAGGTGAACTGAAGCGTCTAGATCTTATTCTTGACCTTTATTTCTTGCTCTTTATATCATAGTAGCATGTGTTTTTACAGAGATTTTAAGAATGACATCTTTCTTAAATTAATAATTACTTCCAGAGTCTGGTTTTCTACCCTCAATTTCATGTGCTCCTCAAAGCTGAAGGGGTTCTGAATTTTTTTTTTTTTCCATTATTCTTATTTGAGGAAACAAGTAGACTCAACCATTTACACAGAAAGTATTATTTCTTATGCAGCGACTGTATTTTGTGGAGTTGCAGGTTAGCATGATTCCAAATATTTCGTTTGTACTTCATGGGGCTAGCTGTATCTCCCTAGGAGCTTTATGCTTACCAAACATAATATGATGAAGTGTTATGATGTTTTCTCATCTAGAAACTGACAACTTTTCCTACCACTGAAATGTACACTGTGCATTACAAATCCCTCCAAGAACCACAGGAAGGAAAGAACAAGTGTATAGGTCAAAAAGGCATGCTTTAGGAAACTTGGGAAGAATGAGTAATGCCATCAACAAAATAGTATTACAACTGCCTCTGAGAACTACTTCATCAAATCGTCCTCCTCAGGGAAATAACAAAATTAACTACTGCTCTGGACTCAAAAAAACCACCGAATGTCCCTTTAAGAAACTGTTTTCCCAAACATTTGTGGGCTTTTTTTTTCTGTGAAAGTTTCAGAGTGTCAAGAAAATACACATTTCTATTCATCAAAAGAACAATGAAGTATTTTTACAAGAACCTAGCCTTTCCTCCTGTTAAGTCTAAATATCTATTTAAAGGCTTCAATTGAAATGCAAATTTTAAAAGATTTTTACATTAACTCAGGTCCAAAAATTACAGAGGGAACATCTTGGGAAACCCCTATAGAATGTAAACCAGATTCCACAGAGTAAAATACACACTCTTATTCTTTTGACTGGCAATTTTCTTCAAGACATGACTTCTGCAGACCCTAGAGAACCACTGCTTTCTTTTGGATGAATATATGTCTCCAGAAGGTTACAACAGCTAATCTAGTTAGAAGAACAACCTGGGTTTCATTTCACTCTAACTATTGTACTGGTTTGTTCTTTTAACAAAACTTGTGCTTTGAAGTTTCATTATATTGGACAGGTGAGAGCTGAAGCATTACTTGGATTAAAATTATAAATACAGATGTTGTGGCTCCACTGCCATAGTATCTAGCCTTATATACATATTAAGTAATTGCTATCCCAAACACACTTTCTAAGGGCTCACAAATTAACACCTGACCCTGTAAGGATTTGACTAATCAGTCAAGATCAGTAGATCTTCAAACCATGCAGGGAAATATTTGACCAATGTAAGTAGCAGGACTGGAGTCTGACTGGGTAAAAAAAAATTAAATAAAAAAGGCCTTTATCCACACTTTGCACATGGAAAGCCACAGATATGTGACATTAAGAGAGTATTAACAAATATTACCTTTTTCTTTAGACTGTGGGCAGCTGAATCTCTGTTCAATGACAATTCTCTTCACACTGACCATTAAAATGGTCCAGTTAAACTTCATGATGAGAAATGTGAGTAAAATTAAGCGCTTTTCACTTAGCATAAGTACAGTTTGCACAAGGTCATATGAAATTGTTAACAAAGGTGTAATTTTGAGGCTTCTAGTTAAAATATAGTGCCTTAAGCATCCACTCCTCTTTTATTTAAATAGCATATTCACCCATAGATACTTGTGGCTACTGGGAACTACTTGACCTAGACTCTCCTATCCTAGGAGTAAGGCAGGAAAAGTAGAATTTAAAAAGCAGGTTGTGTCTTTCAATTATAACCATGCATGTGTTTGTGTACACATAAATTTATATGCATACAAGTCCTGTGCCTATTTATGGTCCTCCAACACTCCAGCCAAAGTATATACAAAACTCTTGCTTCAATTTTGGATCATTGTGGTACTGTGAAGAGGTGTGTGGGTCTAGGCAGAAGTGAAGATGTCTATTACCTACTCATGAAGTCAAATGAGGATGATCTCAGCATGCACTGCTGCACAAGTGTCTCTAACTAAGGTTCGGCAGGCTACCACTTGCATCCATGTATTCACATTCCTTCCTGAGAATACAGTGGCTGACCATCTCCTGGCACTTCTGAGAGACTCCACCTACCTCTACTATCATCCGAGAACATGAATGGGCCTGAAATGTACTACAGATGCTAAACTTCCATGCTGTCAACGAGGAACCCTGTCATGTGGAAAAGGGAAAGACTAAGAGACCACCAAGACAGTGTGTAAGGAACAGATACCTTCTCATCATTGCTGCAACTGTCTTGGAGCCTCATGAATCCATAGGGATTCCTTATCCTAGATGGAACTATCAAGTTTTTAAGTGCAAGGCCTGGGATGCAGCACCTAGACAGCCAAATAGAAACCCCCTCCATGCTCACCCTGATAGGATTCCCTGGAAAGAACCAGTACTGCTCCATGTAATCATTGCAGATTTTAACCCAGCTTTGTTTGAAGTTTGATGATGGCTGAACTTATTCACCCAAATCTTTAGGAAAAAAATATCACAACTGCTGCGAGAATCAGAACTATTTACTGGAGTTGCAATTGTCTGAAAGTCCATTAAACACCATCAACCACCTATTCCATGTAAATGTTTACTTGTTCTTCAAGATATTCCTTATATACTTGTATTCTTGAAGACTGCTCTTCTATTGAATTTGAACGTAACACACCAGAATCAAAGTCTCAGAGTGGCTCATTAACTCTGCTGAAATAATGAATGCAGTCACAACTCAACAAATGGGATCTACAATGGGTAGTATGCTGCTAAAAGCCTTATGAACAAGTTCTTCCCAATACTTAGTGATAAGAGGATGAGGAAGGACTCTCAGAACAACTTCTTATTTGGTGATACCCAGGATGACTTAAGGTTATGATTCTAACTGGAACTACTGAAGTCTAGCAGAAAAGCTCTTCCTTGTGCTACACCCTCCTATACACAAGCAGAACTTACAATTTCTGCAGCTCCATTCTGGGTTCATTTTTAATATTTAAATTTAGTATCACAGTGTGTGCAGATGTTTTGCACAAGAGCCCCCCAGATGATATCCTGATCAGGTTCTGAAGATGACATTTTCTATGCCAAGCTACTTATTTTGTCTTGCTTTGCATTCAGCATATCCATAAATGAATAAAAATACAGTCATAATAGTACTACTTACTAATCCTAAGTATCACACAAACTAGAGTTTTCCTTATCAGGAAATTAGTGGCTACAGCACTTGAAACTCCACAAGATAATATTGTATTTTGCTATTTATGTTTCAAGTCCTCAATTTCATGATGAGTCATGTACTGGACTGAGCTCTGAATCAATGTCATCAGATTCAAAAGCACCTTCAAAAGCACACACGTGGGAGTGACAGATGGTGAATGAACCTTTATTTTCTTGGCACTCTACTGGCATTAAACCAGATGGAGTCATTTGCAAATAGCGGATGGTAAATCCTTGGAAGGGCAGGCATTCTCATCACTTCTATTTTACTCAGAATGCACAGGTGTGCCAGTATTTCAAACACATCTTTTGGGTTTACATTACTACTTGCAACACTGTATCTAGCAGTTCCATTTAGAATCTTTACCTGTTTCCTTTCCCTTCCAATACAGCCCCCTGGTGCCAAGTACCTTTTCCAGTACGATTTCTACAGGACAGTCAGCTCCACAGACAGGAGTGGAGCTGATTACCGGGAGAGGCTGTGCACTCTTCATCCTGTGGATTTTGACAGCCCAACAGGATAAAACCCTCAGAAACCTGGTCTGATCTCAGAGCTGATTCTGCTGCTCACAGCAGGATGGAGCTGGACTCCCTGAGATCCCTTCCTGCTTGAAATCGCCCTGTGCTCCCTGCTCCACACAGTGACTGTACAGGTGTGGGTGCAGGGTTTGCACAAGGCTGTACCAGTAACTCTCCAAGTCCACTCTCGACTCTGATGTCATGGATCCCTAACATAACACAGCTAAACCAACTTATCAGATGATTTTACTGCTTATATCTCCATATTTTATCACAACTTGGTCAGCTCCAAGTCTGCTTTATGAATCAATATTGTGATAAGAAAGAGCATTTTAAATTGTATGCCAGATTTTATTAGTCCCAGACCTGACGTGCTTTTTATCCTTAGTTCTCTCATAACTTCTCCTTCATATCTTCCCCCACAACAGAAAGAAACACAGTGCCTTTCAGCATCTGAAGAATAGAAAGCTGATATCCCACTGTTTTTTTACCCCAAGCTCAGTGGCATAAAACTACATTTCTTTTTATACAGCTTTATCTTGCATTTCTCACCACACTTCTTATTTCCAGATGAGTCAGGCCTTTCTCTGTATCCCATTTATCAAAGTAAATTGAGACACTTCCAAGAACAGAACTCTGTATTCTCTGTTGTTTCATTTGTTCTAATTACGGCTGCTTTCATCAGACCTACAGATAAGAATGGTATAAGCTGCCCATGCTAGTTATGGAAACTATGGGGCCTGACTTGAGCAACCTAATGAAAGGTGTCCTTCCTCATGGCAGGGGGGCTGGAACAAGATGATCTTTAAGGCCCCTTACAACCCAAACTGTTCTATGAGTCACTAATAAAAAAATACCTAATTAAAAGTTAAAATAAGCAACCACAACAGACAATAATCCTCAGTGGTTTTGGATTCTCCACACAGCACTTGAATCTCTTAAAACTTCTTTTTTAGTGATTTAGACCAAATTTCTCTGCTGGCAAAAATCAGCCTCTTGGATATATGTGTTGAGTAGAGTTCCTAATTTTTTTATTATTATTATTATTAGAAATATATATAAAGGAAAGAAGAGCATTCTCTCCTCCTGTTTGGAAAGAAACTTTTGCATACTGCTGTCTACCAGATGAATGAATCTGGGAGAAGATGTCTGGGCTGGTAAAGCACTAACTGAATGCAACTTTGAAATTTTTGCTGTTATTCAGTAGCAGCCCGGAAATATACATGTTAAGTTAATTGCAAATAGGATACTCTCAGACCTGTGTGAATTGGAAGGTTGTGAGACCTTCAAAGGTTTTGGCTGCCACACTGTAGTTGATACAAAGTGTATATAACTTGAAGCAAAAATTGGATGTGCTTACAATTTTCAGAATAATTTTCTCTCCTGGTTTTTCAACAATGAAGGAAACTTTCCTGGGCTGCAATGAAGATGGGTGCCATCTTCCCTTTTTCCACTAACCTGTGACTTATCTGACTGCCGTGACTTTTCAAATGCTGCAGAGACTGGCTTGAAAACTACATTTGCCAATTCCTTCAGAAGTCAGATGCATATCACCAGGTTTTATGTATATTCAGGCTCCTCACATGGTGATAAATCTTATCTTACAGTAAGAGGAACTTTGCTCCCCTGGCCCCCATTCTGCTGTCCATCCACTTGAGAAGAATGGAAAAAGAGGTTGCCAGTGAAAACTGAGGCACAAAGTGGTTAAGTACTTCAGTCTTCTTATCATCAACTGTTGACATTTTTCTAGCATTTTTTATCAAAGGGGTATGCCTTCTTTGACCTTCCTTTTCTGGTTAAAATACTTTAGCAAAAACCTCATTAGTTCACTATTACTGGCTTGCTCATATACTTCCTTCTGCATTTCAAGAAGTTTGTGGGTTTTTTCCCCCCTGCCCACCAAAAAAAAAAAAAGTGTTTGATGGTTTTAGCATCAGCCATACTAAATGATAACAGATTAAATCATGAGGGAATTTTTCTGCAAGTTCAACATTCCTGACGTGTACCGGTCTTTAGCTGAAGAGTTCTTTATTGCGTCTGCAGATGTATATAGAATAAGTTTAATATAAGAGTCAAGACTTTTAGAAAATAGGTACCTAAAATCAGCTTCCTGCATTCTATTTCAACACTGGAGTAACTGGTCTTGTTATCAGACTCCTATCTCTTGGCTTGACAGATCCCGCTAAAAAAAAAAAATCCTTTGCAATACAGCTTTGTGTTTGCTAGTGGAATTTATGAATCTCCAGAAGATAAAATCTGAGAATGAACCATTTATCTTCACACACTTTGGACTCAATTAGTTTTGAAAATGTTTTTGTCTGACCTATCTATATTCTAAAAGCATTCTCCAGCAGTATTAGTTTATGTTTTAAACATGTCCATATGCCACACGGGAAACAAAAGCAAAATCTGACAACTTATTATTTCCAAGGAATGTTTCATTTTCTCTTCATCTATACTAACACTCTGAAGGAAAGAACTAAAGCATGTGAGAAATTAATCACACAATGACAAAAAAAAATCCATTCCAAACAGAAATTAAACATTACTTTTTGCAGTCAAGTTTTCAAGAAGACAATATCCTATTTGAATAAAGCAGACTTCTGTATTAAAAAAAAAAAAAAAACAAAAAAAACAAAAAAACAAACTTCAAATTACATACCTTTTAAGTAAAAAAAAAAAAAAATTTTTTTTTTTTTTTGCATGATTTGACTCATTATTGGCACTGCAAATACCTTCCTTCCTTCCTTTTATAAATTGACACTGAAAAATCCTTTGGAGAAAAAAAATTGATTTTTCACATAAAAGTAGTATTTTCAATTCCTTTCTAGTCCTGACAGTGGAAGTGATAATTCTTTATGCTAAAATTGTATTTCTTCATTGGGAAACTCACATTAGATCATGCAATATTACTTCATTTTGCTAAAATAGTATCTCATCATTGTAATTTGGCATTGACATTTCAAAGCATATTTTGATGACACTTCCAATTCACCAGCATTTCAGTTATTCTCTTAAACTGGTTTGCAGATAAAATGACTTTTTTTTTTTTTTTCTTTCTTTTTTTTTCTTTTTTTTTTTTTTTTTTTTTTTTTTTGTCTCAGGAAAAAACCCCACTCTGTTTAATACCAATGAAAATGACATTATACAAAACATAAAAACAGATTTTTTTTTTTAATGTAAAAATTGTATGTTTAAACAGATTAAAGGCACAGCATTCTTCAGAATACAATTTTATTACTGGATAATATCTGTTATATGCAATATGAACCAATATGCAATTGGTTACATAAATGACCGTCATTCTCATAGATCCAGAAAATATAAGCCTATTTTTTATGATTTATTTTGGTTTATTTTTATTCTATTGATATTTACTTGACCACAGAAACTTGTGCTTTCCTTATCATTTGAGCAAGTACTGTAACTAGCTTTGGGGTGTCCACATATGCAGTGCTTTGCATTTCCTACCAACCTCGGCGGTCAGAGGGGTCCTCAACACCCATGAGACTGTTTGGAACACACAGGGCAGGAGCTACACCTATGGATGGAGCTGGATATGGATGAACCTTGAGCTCCTGCAAGGATCCTGCCCTGACAGCAGCAGCTACGGGTTTGCAGGTCAGTGAACGGCACCAGGGGTTTTATGGGGTTTAGTGTAGACCAACGCAGAAAAATCCAGCTACTCACACAAAATTCTTAGAAAAACGATTTCTGGAATAAAAAACCAGCTCAAAACACAGATGGCACAGGAGGACACATGAATAATAAGCTGGCAGAAGTTCGTAAAATGCCATCCTTTCAATGCAATCGGCAGTCACCGAACATAGTAATTCCTTAACTTGGGAAAGCCACTCATTATCAAAAAAAGGTTCCATTTGGAGGATGAAACAAGGGAGATTAAAAACTGTAAAATCCATTAAGGATATTAATGGGAGGCAAACAAAGAGTATTAGCACTAGGCATTAGAAACAACTTTTCAAAATAAAACCAAACAATGCTGCTAGCTTCTGAAACATGGACACACCAGAGTCTCATAAGGTATTGCAACTGCAAATGAAGACTGAAAAACCCAAGGAAAGAGCTACAGAGACTGGCTGATTAACCAGTAGATGACTTGAATATCTTATTTTCTGTTTTAGAAGAGGCAAAAGTGGATGTCAAGTCTGTATTAAAAGATAAGAGATAGAACTGAAGTTAATGTTCAGGTTTAGAGAGACTGGAGCTGTGCAACCCCAAACCATTGCTAAATCCTATCAGGCTGATGAGCAAAGCTGACAGCTGACATCAGGAGATAAAAGTGCCTTAGTTTTAATTTTCAGTTTCGTTCTTATTCTGCCACCTCACTGAAAGCTGGGTTCAGAATTGAAATCTGAGAATGCAAGGGATGGAATTAGTGCAGAAGTTAGCAAAAGTTATAGAAGATAACAGAAAGCAGCTCTGAGTACCCAATTTTTCATTTCCAGGCTTCAACAGATTCCTGATCTTGGGTAAAGTCTACCAGTAGAATTGGAATGAGTTTGAAAAGCAATACAGCTGAAGAAAACGTTATTGATTAATTTTTCCAGGTCTGCAACGATAAACAGATTGCTACCATCAGGACGCCAAGAAACCTTAATTTAGGAGTAGAGGTCTCATTTCAAGCCTGGGCTTATGGCCACTCTTGAAAACGAATTTAAGGGTGCTTCATGAAATCGAGGATGCTGAAACCTCAATTTGACAAGCCAACAGAAATCAACTACTGACAGGTGTGAAGTGATTGTACTGCACCGTGGAACACCAGCATCTGGGGCAGCCGTATCAAAAGGCACAGAGAGAGCTGTTCTCACTGTCTTTCATATTCCCACCCTCTCTCCTCATCCAACGATTGTTAAATGGCCCAAAAGGTCTGTACAAAGTAGTTGGGCAGCCTGGGAAGATTTACTACCATCACTACAGCTGTTATGATTATATTTTTGGTGATCTAGGGACAGTTTTAGTTAAACTTAGATAAGATTGTTCTTATCACTGTGAAACAACTTATCAAAAAACAAAACTGCTGGAAAATGCCTCTGGGTAGGAACCTCTATTGTCTCTTTTTATTGTTTGTCATTCCAAGCATCAGAATGGACTAAGTTTGAGGCTGGATTTGCAACAAGAGATTTTTCTATGAGTGCCATTAGCCCTCTTCCCTCCTTCAGCACCCATTTTTGTTTGCTCCATCAGTAATTCTTCCCTAAAACAGTGAAGGGTTCAGCAAGATACAGGGAGTGAGGGGACTTATAGGGTGAATTATCCTTATTTTGACTTTCTAGGCCAAAAAGACAATTATAAATGTGCAATTATAAATATGTTATAAATATTTTTGTGGGCACAGGAGTCCCATTTCCCTTCAACAGCTCTAAGATTTTAAAGACTCTAAAAGCTACAACAAAATTCATAGTGGGAACGACCCTTGCCCACCCACTGCAGTAACCAAAAAAAAAAAAACAAAACCAAAACCAAAAAAAACCACCCAAAAACCCCAACAAAACACCAACATAAAGAAACAAACTAAGTGTTAACCCAGAATGTCTTGTTGAGCAAGATTTCTATTAACACATTTTTTAAGCATTAATATTGCTTTTTAACAATCTGAAAAAAAGTGAGCACAACAAAAGCCAGATATTTAAGGTCTCTAGGAAAGGCATGATAAATCCATTAGTGGCTATTAAGCACAATGATCTGGAATGTAATTCCTCAGGAAATTGCTAATGCCATTGAGTGCACATGTAAGGAAAGGATCATTCTGTTCTGCTTCACTCCTTCAATATTTGTTTATAAGAAGCTGTTGAAGAAGTTAAGATATTAGGAGAGATGAGCCTACAGTCTAAATATAGTGCTTGCTTTGTTCTTAAAGCTCAATATGTGATGCTGAGATGCATCATAATCATGACATTTTCTGGTACATCTAGGATACTGATAAAAATGCAGGTGACACTAAGGTATTGTGGCAATGCAATTAGTAAGTGTTCGACCCTGCTAAAGAAAAGCATGATACTGAAAATCCTTAGATCCAAACAAAAAAATGAAAAACAACAATAACAACAACAACAAAAAAAACCCCAAGCCAACAACAACAAAACAAAACAACAACAAAAAAAACCAATAAAAAACCCCACACCTGGATATACTGACACCTACCTATTGTGGAATTTAGTTCTAGAGTAGGTTTAGAATGAATATTAGAAAAAAAATTCTTAGTGAGGGTGGTGAGGCACTGGGACAGGTTGCTTAGAGAAAGCTGTGGATGCCCCATCCCTGGAAAGATTTAAGGCCAGGTTGGATGGAGCTCTGCAGAGTCTGGTCTAGTGAAAGATGAAGCCCGTGAGAGGGGGCTTGAAACGGAATGATCTTTAAGGTCCCTTCCAATCCAAGACATTCTATGATGATTTTATTAGGTCTATACAGTATGGCCAAAGCTTAGACTAATTTGAATTTACAATGGGTTAGGAGCTGTATGCCTAAACCAGCTTTCAAGCAAAAGTTATTAGTCAAATATAAATATAACTATGATTTCATTGAAGTTATATTTAGGGATTTTATTATACAACGTATCAATCATTAAGAAATTAGAAAATCATGGGTGATGAGCTGAAAAATGGTAGGATGGCAAATTATATTGAGGGCTGGCATTTTAAAGAACGATCTCAAGCCATTCAGAGGGAGGTAAAAAATATATTTCACTGCTGCTTGTAAAAATGTTCAGAGGTGTCAGTCTGCTCAGTTCATCAAAGAAAATTTGAAAGGTGACTTGACAGCAGTATACGAGTATTTCCAAAGAGAAAAAAAATATGGGTTTCTACAGGTCTCTAGTACAAAAAGGCTTAATACAACTCCATAGCTGGAAGCCAAAGCCAGAAAAATTCAAAGTAACTATTACAAAAAACCTACCAAGAAAAGTAATTCATTTTCTAACTCTTGATGTCTTCAAATGAAAACTAGACATCTATCTAAAAAATACACTTCAGTCAAGCACAAGCTATTCTATGCAGTGCCTGAATACACTGGTGAAAAAACTGTTTGCAGTACACACAAGATTAAAACACACACTCACTGGTTAAGCTTAGTATAATATTTTATACACCTAGTTTCAGGAACCATATATGTGTAACACTACACACAGTTTTTTGTTTAATTTTCTTTGTCATTTAATGGTTTTAAATCATACCAATCCTGCTTCTTGGAAACATTTACAGAGAGCAACCCCCCCCCAGTGATATTTATGTTCTTTTTAAGGTTCTGCTATACCATTTCTTACTGTTAACAGCCTGAAAACTATACATAACTGTTTTACACTTCAACTTACTCAATTTACCTGGGATTTTTTTTTTCTTCTTTTAAATGTGCATTCTGAAAATTTGTTATTTGTGTTCAAGAATAAAACTTGAATGTTTCTTTTTAACTGTAATACAAGAAATTCAGCTTTTTTGTTATTCAGTTTGATAGTTCTATTACTTTCCACCCTCAGAAAGAGCTACAGCATGTTCAAATCACTATAATTCTTTTTCCGTGACTTGCAGTTCACCCTATAATTCTGTTTCCAATTATATGATGTGTAAAATACATACTCCACAAAATGTGTGAATATTCTCAGCTCTATTACAAACCAATCTAACTTCTTTGGTATTTCTTTCTCAGTACCAAATGTATTATGCTCCAAAACTCCTTGGGATTTTTACAATACTATGAGCCTGAACAAGGCAACAATTTTCCCTTTTACCCACACTTCTTTTCTCAAATGTGAATGCATAAAGTTCCCGTAGACCATTCTCATGCACAGTGCTAAGTTTGGCACGCTGCTGATGTGGACCATCTGAATTTCACATTTACTATGAAAAAAGCTTGATCTCTTTCTTTGAAAGCTTAACACCTTCATACTGGTTGGAACTTCAGTTACTTTATTTTTATTTTTTAAAAGGATCTTAAACAATACATTCATATTTCATGCTGACACCATGGAATGTTAACAATAAAAGCAGTCACACTTCTGATCAGTCAACCACCTATCTTCAACTGCTTTCCAGGCAGTGCTGCTACTGCCTGCCAGTACAGCAGCATGCACATCACATACCTGGGAACTACTGAGTGAAAAGAGATTCAGTCTCTTCCAAACCAATAGAAAAAGTCTAATTCTGACTGAATTACATCATTGTCCAAAATAGCGTTATTGAACTGTTCTTTGTTCACCATGCCTTGGATATTAATAAAGGCATCCAGGCATGCTAGAAGCCTTAGAGAGCTAGTGGGTAGAATTTTTGAGTATTACTCTGCATCAGCACATTAATTAAGCAACTTAACCACAAAGTTTGTCTTGCTTGCTTTTGTGCTATCCAAATGTTTCCACTTTTTCAGGATGGAGATAATCTATTTGGAGAAGCATGGTGCAATGTTTATGGAAAAAACACCATGTAAGCTTAAGCTCATCAAATACTTGATCACAAATGACAAAAATTATCAACTACAATCACAAGTTCTTGTGCCCCTACTCCTATGAAATACAATTCCTTATGAGTTGTCTCATGAAGACAAAAAAGATTAGTGGCGGAGCAAATTGAAAGCAAATCACAGTAAAAGTACCAGGAATAACAATCATAGGATGTCCTGAGTTGGAAGGAACCCATCAGGATCATTGAGTTGAGCTCCTGGTCCTCACAGGACAGATTTGACAACTGACAAACTTACGCAAGTATTTCCTATACTAAAAGGGGAAATCTGTATTTTCTGTGTGAGCTTCAGTAGAAAGAAGATGGCAGCTGAGCCCGTGAGATTTTACTCTGCATTATCAGAACAGACTATGCCTCTCTGCAGGTGACTTGGAAGAGTTTTTGCTCCTCAGTTTCCCCATCCACAGTCTACACAAAGCTAACCAGCTTGCTTCTCAGACATGTGTCTAATGCTTAACTATTTAATACTCCTGTTACTACTGATATTGTTATACTATGAACTCTGGAATGACTGAAATGTACTAAATAAAACGAGCAAATTGTGACTCGTGATTTGATGGACCTCCTACTTTTTGCTCTTCACGTTCATATTAAGAGTGACAATTTTTTTCTTCACGATTAACTTTGTGATACTTATTTACTCTGTGCTTTCTAATTCAAAATAAGAAAATTAAATTTTCTTTTTGCTTCAGTTGCAGAAGATTACATTATCAAGTTTAAAGGAAACAAGGTATAAAGGTAGCTGTAGTTATGTAAAATACAACACAGTATCAGAGAATCATAGAATAGTCTGACCTGGAAGGGAGCTACAAGAATCATCAACGTCAAACTCCTGGCCCCAAAAATCACACCAAGTGCCTGAGAGCAATGTTCAAAAGCTTCTTGCACTCTGTCAGGTGCTGTGACCACTGCCCTGGAGAGCCTCTTCCAGTGCCCAAAAGAGCCTTTTCCTGATATCCCACCTAAACCCCCCCTGACGCAATGTCAAGCCACACCTGATAAGGCTTCATCTCCAGGCCCTTCACCACTCTCGTGGCCCTCCTCTGGACCCTCTCCAATGGTTTAATGCCTTTTTCACGCTGTGGCACCCAAAGTGCCCCCGGCACTGGAGGTGAGGCCGCCCCAGAGCGGAGCGGAGCAGAGGGGACAATCCCCTCCCTTGCCCGGCCGTGCTGTGCCCGGTGCCCCCGGGACAGGGCTGTCCCTCCTGGCTGCCAGGGCACCGCTGGCTCACGTTCAGCTGTCCATGGACCGGGACCCCCAGGGCCCTTGGCACAGCGCTGCTCTCCAGCCTCTCACTGCCCACTCCGGCCGTACAGCCAGGGCGGCCCCAGCCCAGCTGCAAAATCCAGCACTTGTGTTTCTTAAATTCCATCATGATTGCCCATCTCTCCAATTTATCAAAGTCCCTCTACCTTTGAGGGAGGCAGCAGCTCCTCCAAATTTAGTACCATTGCCAACTTCCTCAGTATTCCTTCTAGACTGTGTCCAAGCCATTGCTGAAGATGCTGAAGAGAACAGGCCCTGAAATGGAGCCCAGCAGAACGCCAGTAGTGACTAGCAGGGTTGACTTCTGCCTTCAGGCATCTCAGTGACTGAAATCAAACTGCTTAAATACTCCGGAAGAGCAGACAAAACCAATAGGCAGAAAAAAAAAAAAAAAAAATCAATCTAAGATAAAATTAAATGAAAACCTGTGAAATTTACTTGGTTCTGATTTAGCTGGCATATATGCGTAAATATTAACACGTCTACTTCAGTAACTATATTACAATAAGACAAAGTCAATCTTTACCAGGATCAGAGCCAAAATTACACAAATTACAACCATGTTTCTCTCTTACAGTACACTGAAAAATTTAGACTTGTCATAACTGATACTATTATCTGGATTGTGTTGCCATTTACCAGATGAAGGGCCCACATGTAAATATTAAATAAGTTAAAAAACAGCTACAGAAAAGCTAAGAATTACCAGAGTTAAGCCCACAAATTCTGAAAACTCAAAGCTGTTTTTTATGTTTATGCCAGAGATAGAAGAATTATATTACCTATTGGACATGAACATTGTTTTAATATGAAAGACTCTATTTTTATATAAAGCCTGCATAAAGCAAATCCACTGTATTAAAAGGTTACTATGCACTGAACAGCTTCTTCTTCATCAATTGTAAATATCTAATTTACTATCCTAAGACTAGAAAGGAGATTTGCCTAACTCATATTACTAAAACGGACTTTCACAAAACAATTATAAAGATCACTTTGCTACCTTAATATCCTACACTGGTCACAATTTTAGTGAAAGAAAGAAGATTAAAGAAGGATTTTCCACCCATTCTCTATATAGTTAAATGCCTAAACTAATGATTAGATTTCTAAGAGCTGCAGTCCATTAGCTAAATACCATAATAAGGGGCTACCATCTTTGAATGGCTGATTATAAAAGTTTAGCTTTTTAAATTGAGGAGCACTCATTCACTGTTTGCTAACTTTTAATGCACCATTTTTAAAGCGATAAAATGCTATGAGTTTCTAGAACCTTTTTCTAATTCAAAAGTCAGTATGGGAACTTGTGTTTCTGCTGAAATAGGAACAGGGTTTGAAAAAATGAATACCTTTAAGAGTTTCCAGAACATTATTAAAGTACTGTTGCCATTAGAAGACAGAAATCAAGTTAATTTGAAAATCTCTTTGTGGTCTATTAACATTACCTTTAAACAAAAGAAAACTGTCATGGGAAACTGTGATGGTTACTGCCCAGCTGTACAGAAATGTGTCCCATCACCCCACAGAGATCTAAAGTGGTTGCTGCTTTTCTCTAGGAGGAGCTACAATGACAGGTGGATGTTTCTGAAGTCCTTGTTCATTCGTTATTTAGCCAAAAAATTTTCTAAACTTCATTAGGACATGCAGAAGCACCATGCAATCCATTCCTTTGGCTCCACCAGGATAAGCTACTTGTAAGAGTAATCACATATGTGGCAATATTACCAAAAGGCAAAGGGGACACGGTCTCAGGGCTTAGCGTGCCACTACCATCAAACCACTGAGATAATTCTGGTAAATTTGTTTGTTCTGATGTTTATCTACTATGGCAGGTTAGTAATTTTATAAAATAACTTTGCATTCATATTTCTGAAATTCAGTTGCTTAGAATCACCAGGAACATTTTTATAAAGCAAACACACAGAGACAAGGTCTGATTCTTTCTTTCATATTGCTTCCTGTTGTTATCCTTTCTTTAAGGTGCAGGGTTTGATCTTAGATAAATAGGAAAACCTTTACCCAAAGTAATTAAAATGGTAAGATGATATAGAAAGGAATAAATTATTTCAAGCAAAATACAGGCAACAGATGTGTAAACAACTGATGCATTTCCTTAGATATTTTCTCAAAATAATAATAAAAAAATTGTAATTTTTTTCCAAGTTTTTTCAAGCTCTTATTTGTTCCACAGGCTTTGTGAGCTATTTAATATGTTTCAGCTATTCATACTGTAGTTACGTGAGAGAGTAATTTAAAGACAACCAGATAAATCTGATGCCTCTGTTCTCCTTTCTATGGTTTCAGCTGTGGGTTAGGCCAGCAATGACAAGTTGTTAGTAGCGCAACGCACTAATGGCTAAAATATTTTTCAACCCAGATAATTTTTTTAAAAGCAATACACTGTGAATCACCAGATTTACAGGTGATGGAAAGTCTTTTCCTTGTGGTTGCAAACGTTGATGATAAGAGGACGAAGAGGGAAGATTTAGGGCATAAAAATTAAATCCCTTTGCTTCCTCTAGCAGAAATTAATAACAACAATAACTTTTCCAAATTAAAAATCAAACTTGAAATAATATATGCAAGCTTTTCTACGGTATCACTTGCTTCTTTCTCATAGAACACCCTAAGTCAGCTCTTCATTTTCAATCTAATTTAGCAGCCAGGAATGCAGATACACGGTTTATTGTTTTTAATTAAAATACAAAACATATTGTACAATGTGTGTTCGTATTTATTAACTTAAAAAATAATATGTTCCAAATATATGACTGAAATCTGTACAAGAAATTTAGTCATATGGATGAGTCACATGTAACTAAGAATTAGTTACCAAGAACTGGGACCAAAGCTGTTTCTGATTTACTGCTTGAAAGATCTGAAGAGTTTCTGGCAGTTATAGCGCACCACTTGTATCTCAGTTGCACCAACAGCATCAAATCTCTGCCTCATTTTACCTTAAAACAATATTAAATAAAAACTGTGCAGTAGAAAGTATAGTTTTGGTTGAAGGGTATGTCTGCAGGAATTTTCAAAACAGTTACAAGAATGTAGCTAAAACTTTGGTATGCAAGGTGTTATGGAATGGGACTTATCTGCTTCTTGGGTTTAATGTTTTTTTTTTTTGGTGCTTTCTCTTTTTTGGGGTTGGTTTTTTTTATTATTATTTTTTTAACTGCTATGTATTTCTCATGGAAAAAACAGAGATTGTTAAATTCTCTTTCCTGTTAAACCACATTTCTTGTCCCCAAACAATGAGAACCAGAGGATTTTGCGTGGATAGAGGTTAGAATTATAGGTTACTATTTTCACTAAGCAGACAATGCAACAATGGTGAGTTAAAGAAAGCGTAGAGTCTGGGTAGAACCTAAGTCACAAGAGCTACTTGTGATTTTAACACGGCAAATACTGAGCACAGGATGAAAAGGACTACAAAAATCAGCCAAAGTTATGGATGTGTGTAAACTCCCCTGAGATTCTAACCTGGTAATACTGGGATGGTACTAGCAGTGTAAAATTGTGCAACATCTGATGAACTTAAAAGGATGCAAATTTAGATGAAGGAACAAGAAAACCTTTAGTGATACTCAAGCAAAAATGTTATTTGGGGAAAAAATTATGGAAATTCCTTCTTTTTTTTTTTTTTTTTTTTTTTTTTTTTTTTTTTGAGCTATTTAAATTTGGAAATAGGCTGGAGAATAGGTTAAAAGAAAAACCCTGTACTGAGAAGTAATTGAGGAAGGATACATTGACAGGATGACAAATCAGTTAGTTTTTAATATCTGGGATTTCTAAAGCATAGTCAATAATATCCTGCATGAATATGCCACTAATGGTATGCAGATCATATATTAAGTGTCAGGAGACAATTCATATGTTGCACTATGTAAACGTCTTTTTTTTTTTTTATGACCAACTGAATTTTATGAACAGCTGATTAAGTCTGCAGTCAGTTCCCAAGTCCTGATTTCTACTCTGCCTTATGATTTTCAGTGCTTGAATAGGTTTTACTAAAATCTACTTCAGAAGCTTTGCAACTCCACTTCTCCCAAACAAGAAATACATTTCAAGGATTTTTATGGGTCTTGTAACATTTTAAAACAAGCCAACAACATGCATATTTGCATTGCTTAACAAATAAATTTCTGATGTTTTACATCTTTTCAGGTGCAAGGCAGGGCACCACAAAGGTTAAAAATCCACAAGCCATGACCTTTATTAATGTTGTTGTTGGCAGTGGGAATGGAACACACAGAGTTGATTTTTTTTCTTTTTTTTTTTTTTTTCTTACTGCTCCAGAACATATAGAAATGGGTAGAGATTCAAGATTATTTGCTAGATCAACCTCTCATTGGGTTTATACACTACTCTGAGCACAAAAATCCCCCCTTACTTTAAAAGCATACTGAAGGCATTTCGGAGAAGAGCAGTCCCCTATGCTATGGAAACGGTATTCCATGCTGCCATAGGTAAAAGGAGAGCTTCAGTGCTATAAAAACCCAAAAATCAGTTTCAACTCCAACGGAGAGGGAACAGCAGAGGAATAATCAGTACAGGTATTCACAGCAAATACAAGGTTTGGAGCACAGGAGTTATGATACTGATACCATCACAAATCAATAAGGAAGCCAAGAAAGCATCATAATGGGATGGGCCTTGGCTGCCTATTAAGTAACATTAGGAAATATGATGATTGCCTTGAACAGATTACGAAAACTTTCATTTTTGCCCATTCATGTGGTTTGGATTAGCCCCTTGAACACAAATATCATGATAGGTTTCTTAATGATGCGGTTAATTTGGCCATATTGATCATAAATTATCAAAACTCCATTACACCATTTAGATAGGCTTTTTCATTTACAGAGTTTTACAAACACACAGAAATACAAGTCCATACATCTTTTTTCAGTGAATTCTAATGTATGTCCTTACGGACTACAGGTAGAATCCTCTCCTGGAAAGCCAAAGCAAAGCCAGTGCTACTGGGTAGGCGGAACTCTATAATAACATAGCAGCAAAAATGCTACCCTGACAACATGTAACACTTAGGTGATACCTCATATCAAACACTGGATCAATTCCCCACTAGAAAAGGAATAAAAACTACTTTACGAGATAAATCAAATTGTAAATTTATCCCATATCTGACACCCTATTTCAGATATATACGCTGAAAAGCACTGATGAAATTAGTAGTTTAATGAAATAGACACACTTATACAGAAAACTGAAAGTCTCATCTACCTCTTAGTCCTGAAAAACAACAAATCTAAATAACAGCGTCATAAACAACAGTTAAATACTGAAACACACTTCTGGTACTAATATTCACTTCCATGCCAAAAATCACTCTCAGATTAACTCTTAAAGCTTTTTAATGTAAATTAATGACCTAAATTATGAAATTTATTTAGTATATATTTAGTAATAAATATTTATATAGAAATATTACTTTATAAATTCAGCTTATAGTCAACAGGCACTGCAACTTTATCATGAGCTCACACTGTTCAGCTTTTATCTTTCTCAACAATTTGTGATACTGGAGTTCTGAATTTACATGATAATTTCAAGTTCCAGTTAAAAGCACAGATATGAGTTTCACAAGCAAGAAGAAAAGTATTAAATCCAACAATAAAATGCAAAGATCGTATTTTCCTACATGCTAACCAAATTTCATGCTCCCTTATTGACAAGGCAATATTGACTCATGGAGAGGATGTGGTAAATTACCCAAGAAACAGAGCAGCACCTTATCACTAGTTAAAAAACAAAACAAACAAACAAAAAACCCAAACAAACAAACCCAACATTTTTTTAAACTGAGATACATCTCTTGAACACTTAATTCTCAAGAGTGTAATTTCCTGTATTTTAGAAACTTACTACTGTAGGCACTGACGCAGGTTGTAGCCAAACAGAGATTCTGATCAGATTTAAAACTTCCAGAACTTGACTTACACTGTTATCTCCTTTTTGTTTCCTACAGCTGGTCTGAAGAGGAGTAAAGAGATGATTAAATTGGAGACTGAAACATTTTCAGCAGGTGGAAGCAGAGAGCAGAAAAAAACCCTATGCTTGCTTGTACACAAGGCAGGCAATTTTGGGGGTGATCTCTTTTTGAAAAGCTATGTGAGCTCCTGCTAAAACCATGAACAAAGTCTAAAGAATAACTTAGTAAGTTATTTAAAGTCTGTGAAAGACCTAGGAAAGATTTATTTTTTCAATGAGAATTCAATTCAGTCCAGTAGGACAGTCCCTACTTAAATGCTTATGTCATGTTTTCCCTTTTATCTCTGAAAGGGTTTTACTTACAATTTAAATTATTACCTGCAAAAACCCCGAGAAAACAACAACAAAATACCCCCAAAACAAAACAAACAAACAAACCCACAAACAAATGAAAAACCCATACCCACCAACAAACTGTGTTTCACACTGAAGTAAGATCCCCTATATGACTCTAGTACTCAGTATTTTAGCTAAACTCTGACTCAGTCCTATAGCAATTGGGACTTAGAGCACTACAGAAAGTCCTCTTGCTGGAGAGGACAAACTGCCTCAAGAGTGCTGACACGCAAAGCGCACGATACAATGCCTTAATCAACATGTGTGAAGCCTTTTGCTTCTTTATGTTGTCCCTAAAATAACATTACTTTTCATATACATCTTTCTTTGCTGTGTCTCTTGACTGATCTGCTCCTGGAATTAATAATTTGGCTGGCAATCAGTGAACCATCACATATATGATACCTCACTTAGTCATTCTTCAAAGTCAAGCCTTTGAGACATTGAGAAAATTGTTGAAGTTATTTAAACCACTTTCAAGCATTAATAATTCCCTCTTTTGCAAAAGATTTGCTTCTTTGTTGGCATCCAAATAAAGAATACTGAAAACTATTTGCACCTACAAATATAATCTGTAATAGTTCAAAAGCAATGCCTTAAAGTGCATGCATGCAGCGATGTAAAAAGTACAATTTTCCCTACTTATAACTGCTTTCTTTTGTTAATAAGGCCAGATATTTATAGCAACTTATTAGAGATATCACTACAATTTTTCTATGAGTTTAGCAAGTAGAAGATCCAAAAGGCTCTGTAACTCCAGTCCTAAAGTTACTGACTAATTTCAAACTACAGTCCTGTATTGTCACGATTAAAAATGTTACGTACAGATTCCAAGTCAAGAATATTCACTCAAGCCAAGCATTTTGATCAAGGTTAGTGTTACTGCTTAACAATTTCATTAAAAATTAATTGAAATAATGTAAATGGAGCAGCAAAAACTACAATAAGCCACCTTTTTTTTTTTGGTTATTGTTTTTGTTTTTAAATCTAGTCTAAACTAAAAAAAGAAAAAATTAAGTAAGTTGTGTCTGTGCTTCATTTCTTTAGTGGACAAAAGCAAACTAGCAGTGAATCAGTTAATCTAAGCACTTCTGCCCAAAAAACCATCATGCCAATAAAAGCAGTCTGGAACACAGGGACTTTTCCAGCCTTATGGTACAGATACCTTGAGAGGTGAGAAAAGCTAATTCACTCCTCTACCTTAAAAGCAGCAGAGTGATGTCATCACAAGCTTTTTCTTGTAAAACACAGTCATATCATAAAGATAAACTAATTCTCCTCAGCCCCACAAGTCTGCATCCAGATATCTCTGATATCCAGCATGACCCCACGGATTATGAAACCAAATGAAGAACACAGTGAGGCTCTCTTTCATACAGTAGGAAATAAATGTCCTTTTTATGCATAAATGAATATCCCTAGTTCAAGCTTGTCATTTTTTCTTAGTCAAGTTATATATGCCAGAGCAAAGTTCATACCATACAAGACAGGATGAGGGCACAAACATGATAAACACAAGACAACAAATACTTTGGAGATGGAACGGGGGAAACAAGTCTCTTTCACTCTCCAGACTTTTTGAAAATTGGAAGCACGCATATGGAGGCAGGTCTGCACAGCTCATCAGAAGCGAGAATGAATTCCTTTGCTGGGTATTTCCTGCTGTACTACAGGAGAATCCCTACTGTGTAGGCAGTTTGCATTGCAAGACTGGCACAGCAGCCATGCGGTGCAGAGCTCCTATTGAGCTGGAAGTGACACTGTGTGCCTCTACCCTCAGGGCAAGTCGAGAGCAGCACAACTTTCATCTCTGCTAGCATACAATTCTGCCTCCAGGGCAGGCTTCTATCTTTACAGCAGGTATTTTTTCATGTCAGCCCCACAGCCGAGCATCCAAAGCCCAGCAAAACCTACAGCCTAGAGTGACATAGCTCTGGCTGCAGCAACAAACCCAGCCCATGCTGTGCCTCCAGGTAGGAGCTCTGACCACCCTTTTACTTGTTGCGGTGTTTTTTCTCCTTTTTCCATCTCAGTTCGGTATGTGGAGCTTTGGCTGAATTGGAAGACCTGTTTTTATGCTGATGCCCCCCACGGCAGGCACGGTGTGCCCACTGGAGCAGGCTGACACACTGTGAGGGGCCAGTTCAGTTTTGTTACGCCTTAATAATGCTTGTCAGAGGCACACGGGGGACGGGTCGGATCTAAAAGAAGCCCTGTCTCTGGGAGAACTTTGGCTGCCAACACCTCTCACAGGACATGCAGCAGGAGACATTAAAGTGCCCAGAGGAGCTTCTCCAGTCAGACGGCAGAAGGTCGGATGGGGCCAAGGGTCTCCTGCCATCAGGCAGGCTTTAGGAGAGGCCAGGGACATAAAAACTAACTGCAGCACTTGGCAGGGGCTTGCAGAGCTTATGGTTTTGTCTCCTTGAGATTTGCCTTCTTGAAACTCCCTTTTGAGTTGGGGCTTTTGGAGTCTTTAATGTCTTTTGCTCTAACCCCAGGGTGCCTTTTGGCTCTCTTGCCCTCGCTGGCTCTTGCTCACCCTGGCATCTGTACTGCCTCCCTGTGCCCCTGAGCAGTGCCCTGCTTGCTTCATCTCTGCATCCCTGCATCATCCGAGCCCCCTACGTCCAACCCTGATGCCACAATTCCCCCCGTTAATTCCGGACCTCCTGCCCGAGCGCCCCTCACCTCGTGTCCATGCACAGCCCTGCCTCAGGACATCGGGCACTCCCCAACCTCCACTGGTAATGCCCTCTTTTCCTCTCTCTCTTTCTCTCCCACTCCCACCTTTCCCTTGCCATTTTTCTTCCTCTTGCTCTATTTTCTAGCTCTCTTTAGTAGGGTAAATATTTTTTTTCTTTTTGTTTCTCTTCCTCCAATAAATGGTTCTCAGGTACCGCATTTGTCTCGTTTGGCTTAATTTCTTTCCTGGACATCAAAAGAACTCCTGGCACTTCCCTGCAGTGGAACGCAACACACCCCACAGTGGGTGTTGAAACAAGGGGGCTAAAAGTCAAAGGGTGACCAATTTGGGGTATTAGTCTGGACAATGTATCCCACTCAGCATTTGCTGGGCTTACAAGAAGCAGCAAGGCCACTGCTTGCAACAGCAAGACAAAAAGCACGCATGCCTGCCTTTGGAAAGATCCCGCATTGCACCCGGTGCCAGTGCCAACAAAAAAATACATATCTGCTCTTCGACTAACTCTTGATAGTTGTAGAGACTTTTTCTTTCTGCAAGTCAGGTGTGGGAACCTCACTGGTGGCCTGGAGATGCTGTAAGCCCCACAGCAGAGCTGTCTGCATTGCCTCCTTCTGGGACACGCTCATCCAGCTGTGTTTTCAGGAGCAGCTGGCTCCTTGCAGAAGTTGCAATCCCAGTTTGGAAGCACACTGTCAAATGACACTTGGAATGCCCACTGTCTGCAGGGCAGATACTACTCTGGAAATAAGTGTGCTTCACATCACAAGAATCCCCACTCTGGATCACTAACACTGGAACTTCTGCTTTCCAAGGCAAAGCTCTCACTGCTAAGCAATTGGCACTGCAGGTACACGGTACTGGGAGGGAAATTTGGAGTCAGTGTTGTGTTGCTTCCCTAGAAACAGTGAGACTCATCTGTGAGAACTAGTGAAACTAATCCATAAAAAAAATCCGTAAGACTCATCATTTAGACTTAACCTAACTGGAGGGAAGGATTTTAACGAGAACCACAGCTTTTTTCTGCCAGAAACAACATTTTTAGAAAGAGCATCATAACAGACAGAGCTGGTTCTGCAGAATATGTGGGAAACCCTCCCCAGGCCTCATATTGCATTAGTTAAAACTTTCTATTTTCCAAGCATGGCCTAAATTAAATATAATCCATTATTTCCAAAATATGATATTTTTCTTTTCTAAACCTGCAATAAATTCTTCCATCTTAGTTCAATAGAAGCAAAGTCTTGCACTACATTGATTGAACCACACCATATGAGGCACCTGCAAATGCAATGGCATCTATTTGCCTATAAAAATTATTTCTATAAATACATGTATTTCTGAACAAACCTATGCCTACATTTAAAGTAACAACTTGTAGCACCCCTGAGGCAAGACACTACTTGAAACAGTTCAAGCTATGGTTACTTGTGACTGGTTTTAGTGTGCTATAAGTGTTAGAACTGTTAAGGTTTTGCTGCATGATCTGCTGTTTCAAAGCCACAAGGACATGATCTAACTCAATTATAACCCACAGCTGACCTGTGAAGCTGTATTAGCTGAACTTACAAAAGAACCACCAGTACCACAAAGTGACTCAGTACACACGAGTCTGATTTTCATGGTTCGTGTGTCATGTTTCACAGGTCACCGAGAGAACTCTAAAAGGAGATTTTGACAGGCTAAGTACAGTATGTAAGATTAATAGAGCAAACAAAAACAAAATAATGCTTTTCTGCTTGCAAGTACAACAGAGAAGTCCATTCTTCTAGAAAATCTTTATACTACATCACGGCATATCCTTCTCAATGGAAACAAACACTTTTCCCCCCAGATGTACTGCTTTCCTCAAACCACACAAAGTGCCAGTTACAATACCATTGTATTGTTTGCAAAGACTTCACAAGACAATCTATGTCAGTTTGTAATTTACAAAAAAATTGAAATTACTTTTAAGCACTTTGTGTAAAACAAGACAGAAACTATCAAATGCCCCCCAAAAATCCTTCCATTTCTTTTTCACCTATCCCATTCCTCATACAGTCCTGGAAAACAGTGAAAGATGGAGAAAGAAGGAGCTAGAGTAAAGGAAAATCTGAATATTTTACAGTAATGTTAATTAAATGTGTTATATTGCATAGTTCCCAGCAATCCAATGCTGCAATTACAACACTGTATATATGTACAGAAGCAGACATGTGGTGTAAACCATCATTAAAAGGTGGTAATAATATTAACAACAAAAACTAATGAGCTTTGGATCTTTCTAAGACATTTCAAGACAATACAAAATGAAATGTGACCCTGCTGGCTAGTAATTTCAGCAGTAGCTACTGCACAAACAGCTTGAAATTACTGATTGCCAAGCCTCTGCTTTATATTAATTGTGTGTTTATACGTGTATGAATATTTCTGTATTATACAAACATTTGTAATTTTTTTCCCCCCATCATTGATATACTTTCCCACATGAAACTACTTGGAAGAGATTTAATTCATAGGTTGGAATTGATGTTCTCAAAGGTCTTTTCCAGCCTAGTTGATTCTGTGATTATTTATGCACTGGCAAAGTTTTCCTTGAGCTGTGGAGGCCAAATCTTCCATCACAATATGAGTGTGCTCACTGCCACTGTGAATGCTCAGATGGGCTTCTGCTCCTCAAACGACGCATCCTGTGTGTGAACATGTGTAAAATTGTGCTCAAACACCCTCAAAAATTCACATTAATCTGAGGGGGTTTAGCCTACAGGCTTTTAAGAGAAAAATTCAAACCCTACAACCTTCTCTAGTTATAACAACACTACACTACAACCTTTTGGCCTGAATTTGTAGAAGCACCGTTTCACACATCACTCATGAATTTCAACATGAGCAGTGTCTGTTGAGTGCTTGTAAAAGTGAGACCATATGATCTTGTCACTGTATGACAAGAATTCAACTCACCCTAATCTAAGAGGTCCTTTTGAGGTGCAAAAACACCAATAAAAATGGCTTAATTAAAATAGATGCTGCAAGACAATTCCTCTGCAGTTCCCTGAGAACAATTCTTTCATCACTGACACTAGAGATACTTCTCAACAGGAAAAATGCTAAACTTATTTTGATTCTTTTCATTGAGAGTTAGTAAGAATCTGAATTTCTAATAGTAAGCTACCCAAATCCCTAGATACAAGGAGAGAATTTTATTCATCACTTCACATATATGAAAGAACAGCTGCTGAGCAGAAGACAAAACCTATGATCTTTAGGTATCTTCACAGAATTATTGCTGATGGGACAAGATTATTATTATTAAGAGATGACTTACTTTAAAAGCAGATAGGGTTTATTTTAAAAATTGGCTTACTGCAATGCTTGAATCTTACATAAAACAACATTATACTTACAGATGTCATCCCAGCGCATTTACTACTGTAAAACTACAAGATAAACATTCAAAGCAGAGCAAATATATTCCATTCCACTCAAAGTTCTTAGTAGGGTGATAAATATTTTGTAAGGGATTATGCATTTTCTAAGAGAGTCAATTTATTTAAAGCCTTTTAAGGAGAGTGTAGCTGCCCATGGATGTTAAGATTCATCTCACCTTGTTTCAGACTGTTGCACTGGAGATATTAATTCTTGAGCTAACCACCCTGAGCATTCTCTACAATTGCTGAGGATAAACAGACACTGTGTGTGATGTTAGTGGCCTGTTGCAGACATCTACCTCAGGATGAGATGAGCTGTATACTGGAAGTGCTTCCTTTTCTTCCTTTGATGTGAAATTTTTGATAATAAGCTAGTCTTGTTTAAACAAAAGCAATGTCTACAGTTTGGTGGCATGTAACTTGCAAATATGTAAATAAATCCAGCAAGGTTGTCAATATCCTAGAGCAGGCCTACCTCATATCTGACCTTGGTGTCACAGCCTAGTGGGCCAGGATAGGGATCCAGATACCGTAGGGGACTAAGCATAGACCCATACAAAATGGTACACTTGAAACCCTAATTAGGCTGAAGAAGGCAGAAGAAGTAATCAGGTTAAAATTTAAATGTTTCAGAGTTGTGATTTTATTAATGAAGAAGAAAAAAAAAAAAAAGGCAAAATTTAAAGTAATTTAAAATAAATGTTAAAAATGTAATTTGATTCTAAAAAAACCCCAACTTATGACTTTGGAAGTTCAAACACTTCTTAGGCTAGATCAATTTTCAAAAAAAGCTTGCTGGTCTAAAAAGAGAGGTCAGATGTTTTGCTCTGCTTGTACTAAACTGAAATGGTCACCATGTCTAACACAAATCATTTCTTTAAATGTATTTAAAAATTCTTTTCTTTTATGAGACAAAATTTGCCAGGTACTTGAACTTGTCATGATTCCAAGCTCCTGTTCTGTTTGATGCTTACTTGTCCTTCACAGATACACTTTAAAAAAGGTTCAAAGTACTTGCTTAAAAATCCAGAAATATTGTCAAAAAGCCTTACATAGCCTGTAGAAGGAAAACATGCAAATAGTTCAAAGTATACTTTTCCTTGTTCCAAGGAGTTTCCTAAAATAAATAATCCAGAGTAAAGACTATATTCTTACTAACATTGATTCAGAAATAAATTGCCATCTTTAAAGACAAGATTATATTGATTAAAAATAATATAGGCTATGTGAAATCAAAACTTACTTTTAAATGCAGTTAATCAATGAAATGTGAGAGAATGCAAGGTCAATAATATTCAAAATGAAATATCCTGAGTCAATAGTTTAATTAAAGTGTCTGTTTCATTGACTGTGCTTTAATATTTGGTCTCGTACATTTACAGAAATGTCAGCAAAAGGATGATGGAATACTCAAAAGAATTAGAAATACAGTAAAAAAAAAAAAAAAAAGAAAAAATAGACCTACTATAGCATAATATATTAATTCTGTATTTTTCTTTTTGAAAGGAGTCCCAAACCGCCCCCCACGTGGAAGAATGTAGTACAAGGATGGTGATGTGAATCACTACACGCACTCTGAAGCCCTTACACAGTCCTGAGTTTCTAATAAGGCTGGAGAACTGTAAAAAGCAGCTTCTTTGTAAAGCAGCTCCAGTATTTGAAGAACTTTTATAACTTTGCAGGCAACTCCCATCAACTGTTTAAAATTTTTCCCACAAATACAACAAATGATAGCATTCATCAACAAGACCACAGAAGACAGCAATGAAAGAAATATTGCCAACTCAAGGAAACAAAGTCAGAAGGAATCAGGGAATAATTGATATGGGAGGTTGAGAAATACATGTTCAGACTTAGTCAAGCAGGAAGACCTTTGATGAACTGAGGCTTACTAATACAAAAGAAAGCCCAATTCTCTCCACAGATAATGCAGCTGTGCAACAGAAAGGTTAGTGATGTGCACTCCAGTAACTCTTATAATTTGGATTATTGCCGTTCAGCTATACCAACATGGTTAGAAACACCATTAGCAATAGCTTCAAGGCAATCACTACATCAAAGTAAGAAAAGTCACCAATAGAACTCACTAAATCCAATGAAAAAAATCAAAACTTAGGTCAAAACTAACCCTGTGTGATTTTTTTCTGAAATATGACTATAGAAAGGAAAATATGTGCCTTCAGAAAAAAAAAACAACAACAACAAAAAAAAAAAAAAAAAACCCCAAAAAAAAAACAAAACACACCAAACCAAAAAAAACCCCCAGCCCACAACATGGTGACGGAATTTCATGGAATCACAGAATATGCTGAGTTGGAAGGAACCCACAAGTATCATGGAGTCCACCTCCTGCACAGGAACCCCCCCAAGAGTCACACGCTGTGCTCAAGAGCATTGTCCAAATGCTTCTTTAACTCTGTCAGGCTTGGTGCTGTGACCACTTCCCTGGGGAGCCTCTTCCAGTTCCCAGCCACCCTCTGGGTGATGAACCTTTCCCTGATATCCAGCCTAAACCTTTCCTGACAGAATTTCAAGCCATTTCCTTGAGTCCTGTCACTGGGCACAGAGAAGACATCGCTGCCTGCCCCTCCACTTCCCCCTTGTGAGATGCTGAAGACCTCAGTGAGGTCTTTGTGCCTGACTCGTGAGCCAGTTGCTCACCCATGCCATAAAGAGCATGGTTATCCAGCTGTGTGCAGGACGTCTTGTCCAGAAGGATCCCATGAGAGACAGTATCCAAAGCTTTGCTGAAGTCCAGAGAGATTACATCTGCTGCTTTCCCTAGATCAACTAGGTGGTTACCTCTCTGTGGAAGGAAATTGGATTCGACGAGCAGGACTTCTCCCTCATGAAGCCGTGATGGCTGTGACTGATGACTGGGTTTTTCAACCCCTCCCACAAAAACCTTTGCCGTGATTTTACTGGATACTGAAGAGAGATCGGCAGGCCTCTGGTTTCCAAGGTTCTCCTTCCTGTCTTTCTTGAAAATTAAGATAACCTTCTCAAGCTGGGACCTCTCCAGATTCCCAAGATCACGCATAAATCATTGAGGGGGGATTTACAATCCTCTATCATCAACAGCTCTTTGAGGATCCTTGAATGAATCCCAACAGGACCCATAGATTTGTAGGGATCCAGCTGGAGCAGCAGATGCCACACAAGCTCAGGTTTAACTGGAAGCTGATCATTCTCATAGTCATGTCCCTCCAGCTCAGGGCACTGAGACCCCCCTTTGGTCCATTATCCATGTTGAAAGCAGAGGTAAAGAATGTGTTAAACACCTCTGCTTCGTTCATGTCCCTGTTTGTGAGGTGACCATCCCCATCCTGTAATGGGCCAATGTTAATTCTACACTACCTTTTGCCATTAACTATTTATATTATTTTAATACCAATAGAATTTGAGGAAACACAATCAAGAAGTTACCTGCCAGAAGCTCTTTTTCCACCAGCACCAAAGGAAAACACTGTAAAGTCTCTTTAAAATATAAGAATTTTAGTGAAGACCGGAGTTTTCATCACAGGTTAGAGAGAAACAAAAGCATCTCAAGGAGCTTTGGAAAGGAATTACACATTGTGGATGGATGCATGGATGAGCAAATCAACAAATAACGCTGCTTAGGCGTCTCAGTAAAACCCAGCATTGCTCTACAGTGCATGGAGAAATAGCACGGTGAGTAGCAATCACTAATGGGAAAAAATAATTTAAAGTTTACTATAAAATTAAAATAACCTGACTACCATTTCTGAAACCTTAATCTTCATAAAGAAGAACTCCACAGACCATAGCAAATGTCAGCCATTATTAAATGTCTTGAAATTAAATGTAATTGTTCCTTCCTGAGGGCTAACCAAATTCGTTTCAGATTCCTGCTGTATCTGCATCACTGGGGAAAGAGAAAAGCGATTTAAGACAAATTCCAAGTCAGTTTTCCTTTCATTTTAGCAGTTTGAATTTAATGGGAAGATTATGCAAGTCTCACTGCCTTTTCCTTCCATCTCATGTCAGTCGGAGTGGAAGAGTTCGCATTATTCAAGGGCAATTAAGCCATGCAAATGCATTCTAATTGATTTTACAGTAGTAATAATAATTCTCTCCTCAGAAAGATGTGCTGAATTTATTTAAAAAAACCCAAAAACCAAGGATATTTTTACAATAAAAATAGCATAGGTATTTGGGAATTTACTGCTGAAAATATCCAAATGGATGTACGACTATAATACCCTTGTACTGGTAGTAGTACAGGTTTTAGGTAAAAATTCCTCAGGATTTGAGCCATAGTTCTAGCCTTGGAGCATCAGTAATGTCAAGCATAAAAAACGTCTCACATTCTACTTGCGTTTCAGGGGGGGAAAAAAAAAAAAAGTGTCTTTAGTTAGTTAGCAAATTATAGCAATTTTTAAACTTTAAATCAAGTTTTCAAAAAACATGTCTTGACAACATTCAGTCCTGAATGCAAATTATGGAAAAAAAGGAGATACATAATTTATTAACATTTTTTTTTTAACTCTTAAAGCTATGTATTTTGATAAACACTGCTTGCAATATAAACTAAACTTGAAAAACCTGATTTCAATGAAGATGGCTTTGCCAGCATAAATGCACCATCATAAGAAAACATTCCTAGTCAACGGGATTTTTTTAAACACAATAAAATGGCACTTCCATATAGCTCAGTCCAACCCTCTCTGTCCAGAGTAAACACAGGTGTATCGGTCGTCAAAGTTCAGCTCTGCAGCAAACATCTTCCGTTTGAATAGCGTGACCCAGCACAACAAGGGGCGCAGCTGTGGCACTGCAAAGTCAAGCGCTCCAATATAAACTCCATCATGTTGTGCTCATATTTAGAGAGCGCAGTATTTACTCACAGTCACACTGACATGGAGTCTTACCTGCAGAATCACAGCTATATGTTGGAAAAGGCAAGGAAACCACCTTAATCTGCTTTATCTGACATTGTGAAAAATGCACCTAGTCCCTCTCAGAACAAAAGGGTTCTAGAGTTAGACTCAAAACCATGGGACATGGTTTGAATAAACACTTGGTCTTCCTTTAATGTAATTATAGCACAGAGAAATTACCCATCTTGGACCAGTTGATCATGTACTTCTGCCTGTTCCCTTCCAGTACAAACCAGGAGCGAATAAGCAACACAAGACGGACCAAAGAAGAGGGATCATGCAGACATTCACCATTCTTATGAGGGAGAGATCATCCTGCAGCTGAAACAACAGCCTCACTGCACAGCCAAGGCTCTCTGCTCCACACCAGCATAAAGCAGCACTTGAGAAGCAGCTGGGGATGCAGTCTGGCTTTTCTTTCAGGTGGGTGGCAGCAAGTAGTTACTTCATTTCAACCAAGCCTGCCAGGTGATAGCAAGGCAATGTGAATCACTCCCGAAAAATAAAGGTATCTGCCTTTATAAAGTTTATAATCGGTGGCTATTTCTCTTCACTGAACACATAAACCTGTAGAACTTAAACCTGAAAAAAACTGTCTAAACAAGAACTGCATTCTGCTCAATCCTTGTAATAAAAATATAACTTTGAAAGCCATTTCTTGGGGAACAAGAATCAGGAATTTGAGGGTGGGGGTGTTTTTTTAGGTTTGTTTGTTTTTTTTTTTGTTTTGTTTTTTTTTTTTTGTTTTGGTTTTTTTTTTTTTTTTGTAGAAATGCACCTTTCTTCAAAAAATATAATAAAAAGCTAAAATGAAAGTAATTAATTTTATATTGCTGAGATTTAGCTGGAATCCTCCAAGTCAATGAGATATTTTACACATAACATTTGGAAATTTATACCTCTTCTCAACACTTATTGTATTTGCCCCATGTCCCTTTTAATAGAGAGCTAACAATATTTACAGCATATTTATGTTAAAAATCACAGATCCAAGGATTCATTCACAGTTCCCTCTTTTATGCAGTTATGGCTGCAAAAACACAGATGCCTTATTAAATGTGCACATTCAAAATTGTGTAATTTTATTCACATCTGTACAATATTTAAAGCTATATAATACATATAAATAGAGTCCTCAAGCCACTCTGAAATACCTAACACCTGGCAGATGAGATAGTGTTGCATAGGAGTTTAAATACTGTATTTTAATTCACTTTTCTGAGGCAGCCAGGCTACATAATTACTATCTCATAAACTCGAAAACATGACTGCATAAAACATTCCCCTTCAGATATATCTGACAGAGTGCACAGGTAATATTTAAACACTTGTGCTTGATATCTTAACATATGTTTCCTTCCTCTTCTTGGTTACTGTTTTCCATTTCTTTTTCATGCCCTTTTGCGTTCTGATGCCATTTGCCTGGCCAATTACCTGGCATCCCCTCATTCTTTCTGATTATTCTTCCATTCCCCGTAATGTTTTTCCTCACTTTGCTTCATTCTGTCCTGAAAGTTTCGTCCTGTACTTTCCACATTCCTCTGAGTATGCTGGATGGAAATGAGTGCTTTTATTCTGCATTACCACCCAAGTCTAAATTGTGGTGGCATCTAACGAAAGAAGCCAGGCCTCCCTTGTCATTGGGAGTGGCCATATCAGGTATTCCCATGCAGTGACCACAAGAAGGAGATAAAGGGGAAGTTCCATGCATCTCTTCCAGGCTGAAATTAGAGGAGTAGGAATGACAGCTTAGCTTGTTCTTGGTGGCTTTTCATAACCTCAGTGGCACTTCTCTACAGCACTTCCTGATAATAACAGTTTTTCATACAAATAAGCAAAATATAGGATGCAAATATCACCAGAGGCAGCAGGACTCGGGGAGGGAAATCTAAAGGAAAATGTGGTCTACAGCTTGATATATGGAATCTTTAACATGCGCTTATATTATAAGACAAGTAAAAATGGACCATGTTTTAAACAATGTGATTCTAATTTAGCTCATTAAAGGTGAATGAATACCAAATTAATAATTTATATGAGGAAAGGTATAAAATATTCATCACATTATGGGTTTTCTACATTATTGTGTGCCGCGTATAATACAATCAGAGTGCTGGTGGGTGTGCTACATTCCAGGAGACCTATGGAGCTGCTGTTCATTCCTCACAATGCTGTAGGACAGGTACTGAGGAGTTCACACTTATAAACATGTCACTGAATGATTGCTTTTCCTAATGGGAAAGCTTTAATGAACTGTGGCTGTTGGGAAACTGCCAGGTTTTCAAAAATGAAACATTTCAGTCCAAGTAAGTCAACTTTGGCACGACATCCACTGGGAAAGAAGACAAACTGTATTAATAATTTAAGAGCTTGACTTGGGATGTCAGAACAGGTACTTGACTATCACACATTGGTGTGTTTGAGGGGGTTTTTTAACGCTTGTCTCATCTTATTTCTCTTCTGCATCCCTCTTCTCTGCCTATGAAAATCAACTTCTATGCACACACACACTTATTAAGCCTTTTTTCTCAGTTCTAAAGAAACATGCAGAAGAACTTGAAAAGCTGGTAAGTTTCACAGTATAGAAAACTGTTTTCCATGTAGCCCCTCTCACTGCTACAGTTAAAAGAGGTTCTGTCATTGCTTAGGGCTGAGGTCTGTCTTGTCAGTAGAGAAACAGTGTTGCAATTTCCAAAACACAAAAACCACGCAGAACCGTAATATTAGTCAAATATATGGAAAATCTTCTAGAATTATTTCAGAAATCCCTATCATTGCTATGTTTTCAGTATGTTTTCCTGGCAGCTACCCGCTGTTAAAAGATTGTACTGGCTGAACAAGAAAGCTGCATAGTCTGACTCTATATGCACAAAATTGTTCCACTGTTCCTGCTGATAAAAAGAGTTACTTCAGAGCATGAAGCATTAAAAGTGTGTAGGGTACTGGGACAGTGCTTCTGGCAGCAGTCCTTCAAACCAAGTGTTCTGACTTTCATGTTCTCTTGCTTGGGTCAGGGACAGCATCTGCTACTTTTAAAATTCTTTCTTTGCGTATGTTTTACAATAAACAGGTGTCTCTCGGTTCAGGCATTCAGAAGACACAAATATATGTGTATGCTAAGTGGTAGCTGTTCTGTCCTTTTTTCTCTCACTATTCTAAGTGGCATATTTTAACAAAGTGGTTTCTAAAAGCTTTACCCTAAAAGAGCCGTGTTATTCCACAGTGTGGATTATCACCCATTAAAATAATGAAATCAATCACCAAAACTAGAGTGGAGTTTCTCTCTGTGTCTGTACGTATGCATGATAGTTACACAAGAAAGCACCCATTTATAAAAATGGGCCATTTGGGTGATTAAGCAGATGTGCTCTTTGCCCTATATCAGGACAAATTTCTGAAATGAACAGTCATCTGTTTCTGCAGATGGAGAGCTCTGAGGGAGGATTAGTGCTTTCCCATTGCTCATTGTAAACAACCTCAGCCCCAAAAAGGCACAGAATTATCTCCAGTGACTCACTGTGATCATACGACCAAGTTCCTTCTAAATGAATATCTCTGAGCACACAGGAACTGGCCTGGACAGCACACGCATGCACAGAGGAACAATTTCAATTAATTCTACACACACATGCAGGAGAGATTTTCCATCATTGTACTGAGCGAGAAGCAACAAATGCAGTTTATGGCCTTAAAGTAAATTAGTAGTTGTTGATTTTCCCCCACGTAAAAAGGAGAAGAAAACCCCATACAACTAGTACAGTTAGCACTGTGGTACTGACAAATAATTTAGTTCTTTAAATGATAGCTGTTGAGCCAGGGAGAGCCACCAAGGTAGGAGGAAATACAGTACAAATAAAAGATTAGCAATCTGCCAGTTTACTGTCTGACCACGGGGGCACAATTGACACTGGCTTGTGTTACAGATAACCGCAGAGACACGAGTCCTAAGATCGCGATTACAATGAGTTCGGCCAAACCCAGACAGTAATTTTTAAATCTCACGCAAGAAATAAGATGCTCTAATTTGAAGAATGAAGACAGTATATAAAGAACAGGCTGCTGAAACAACCAAATAAAACCATCCATCATCACACCACTTTTTGGGATGCATTTATAGCACGTTTGCCTAATGAAATCAGTATTGTATACTTCAGAGTGAAAAAATAAAAAGGGATTAAGGAAGACAACATTTAATCTTCAAGGAGTAGAGAATGCTCTTACTGCAAATTGCAGTACTGGCTTCATTCCTCTCACTGTGGATGCTGTGCAACCAGCTGGGTTGAAAATTGCAAACACTCAAAATTAGTGTTGGAGACCCTTTGCCAGGATACACATGCAGAAGTCTAGGACTAATGGCTTTCCGGAAGCCCAAGGGAATATGTTAACCTTTCTGTAGCTGACAAAAAAAAACTGCAGAGCAACAACAGCAAAAATCAAAATAATTGCAGAAATTTTTATCAAACTAGCTTGCCAAATTTATTGCAAAGCTACTAATTACTTCACAGTGAGGGGATGGATACTTTGTATTTTTACATTAAGAAATTAATGAAGCAATCAGAATAAATATTGCAAGAGAACTAAACAAATAAAACCAGGCAACAGAATCTCGCCTCTATTATTTAAATTCAATACTTAAAAACCTTTGGCTTGAGTAAACTTTCCTTGCTTGCATTTTTTGTCCCCTGAAGAGGTTAATTTCTTCAAAAGAATAAACTAAACAGAAATAAATGGTAACTGATGTAAATATTGTTAAAACAGAATCAAGCATAAATTTGGACAGCCTTTTAAAAACTCTAGTAAAAAATAATAAGACCCATTACGAGTAATGCTCATTCCACAGCCTCAGGTATGACTGCTAACACACTGCATTAAAGCAACTGCAGCAGGTGGATTTAACAAACAAGACATTTGAAGTGATAGAGTAAATAAAAACTAATTAATTGAGACAAGATTCAGAACTACATATGGGAATACAGGAAAAAGTTCTTCAAGAGCTTGTACAGTGAAGCTGAATGCCACAAAATTGTCAGATAGAAAAATACTCTTCGCAAAAAGTTCCAACGTTTTTAACCTATTTGTTTTATAAACCAGCCATTGTTCACTTTATGAAAGGCATTGGAAATAGACAGTTCTCTTTTTGCAGGAGAAAGCCCAAACTGGAAGAAAAAAAGGAAAAAAAAGAAAAAAAAAACATTTCTCCCCTACAAAAAGCAGGGAGAAAACTCAATACAAATTATCCTTCCCTGGAATCCTTTAACCAGTGTGAGGTTTATAGCAGTTGCAAGTACTTTTGGGTGCCAAAGTTGAAGCAAGAAGGGAAAGGTGCTATCAGAAACTGCAGACATCCAAACACAGATATCTGACAGGTCTGAAGGCAGACTCCTGAGTCTCGCTCCTAAATCCATTCTTATCTTTTTTATTCTGCCAACAGAGAGAGGTGCTGGGGACCTCCAGGAGTAAGACTTTGTGAAACGTAGCATTTTCTGTGATCGCATACGAGACCAGGGAGAAGATGCTGTAAGCAATTACTGAGCAATTCTACTTGTGGTTTAAATCACTTTTAATCGAAGACTTCACAGCAGAAAAATTCTTTATCTGAACACAATCAGAAGTGTACACAGAGGTGCTCTGTTTTAACCACTTTCTGTATTTAAAAATATGCTTTCTCAATATTGCATTGGTATGTCAATACCTTGTCTTTTGTGCCATGCAACCTCTGTTTACTTTGAAATCAGTAATAAAAATCATGTTGCTCCCAACCAAACTAAGAATTAAGCATCTACTACGTGCTCTGAAAATCCTGTCATAACAAGGTCTGTAACAAAAGACACAGGCCCCATTTACTATGCAATTCTGGGAACACAGCATTGGGATTGATTCATATCTGTGCTCTCTCATACCTTAATAGTCCCTGTATTTCTATTCTGCCCAGTATATGTAGATATTTTACTTTTTATCTAGATTTTCTCTTAGTTTGGGGTCAGCCTTTATGCAGGCCCTCTATAAACCCAGAAGTGAGCTAATGAGGGAGAAACAAAGCTTCAGTAGAGATTAGATGCAAGCCATGAAATCTTATTGGTAAGATTATCTATTCTTCCCAGCAGAGTTAGGTCTAGAGATCTGTCATGTTTGAGATCCACACTGCACTACACCTTTCCATCAACAGACCTGGTCACCCAGGGTGGGACTAGGGGTATCCTCCAGACTGAAAGGAAGCCATTTCTTTTAAAGAACAGAAAGGAAACATGTACCTAATCAGCACTTGTTTGAGGGGAAAAAAGTCAGTAAGTACTTCTTGGCAAGTCTCTAGCTTTTGATAGCCTTTGTGCATACTACTATGAAGCTACCGCCTATTCTAAAGGGCTATTGTATATATATTTTTTTTTTTTTTTTTGTCCATCAATAATTGTCTAGCTTCATCCTCTGATAATTCCAGTTACTTCAAGTAGAATTTTAACAAGGGTTAAATTCGGCCTCATGTGTCCCATGGCTTGCCGTGAGAATGACCCACCTTTCGTGGCATTTGCTGCATTGTGCAGAGAAGCAAGACTTTCTTCTCTTTTGGGAGTCCTTTGAACTTCTATAAAGTAGCTATTCCCAAGTGATTACTTCCTTTCTCAATTGATGCAACAAAAGAGCATCACACAAAAAAAGAGTCCCACAGTCATTTTTCTTTTGAACGCACAGGCAATGCTGAAAACATTAATGCACATGTGCAAAAGCTCTCATCTCTGGCTCCTTTCTGATAGCTATTAGCTCCACAGGAGAGTAAAGGAAAAGAGCATATTAAAGCTCCCTGCATCATCAGATTGAATGACTCTTTTCACTTTTAACATCGCAAGGATGCCACTGGTAGCTGGAGAAGAGTGTACCTGTAGTTCTTCAAATTGTTACAGTTTAATGCAAAGTCTAGAAGGAAGTCCAAAGGGAGAAAAAAAAATCCATTTACTGGTAAGCACAAATCACTGCTTTTTCCTGCCCTTCTGTACTACCCCAGAGAGGAAGGCAAATGTCTTTCAGGCTTCTCCTTAATTTTCATCTCTAAGAATGTCTTTGGCTCTTTATGATCACCATTTCTGTAAATTCACATCTAGACATGCAAGCAGAATACCTATGAAAAACTGATATTTAGTTATCGAGTGGGTAGAGCTTTCTTTAATCAAACCTCTATCTCTACATTCAGTCTCACATGAATAGGGAAGTTTACACAAACCATCTGCCCGTGTCTCCATGTCTTTGCCTTCTAACCAGTGGAAAACATTGGATTACATCGGACATTTTTCAAAAAACATCCTCTCACTGCAGTAAATTGTAAGGAAATCAAACTTGGTCTGGTTTCAGACTGGGTTTGAGCCACCTCCTGCCTTCAGGTCCTCACTACTAGTGCTGCTGTGCATTTTATACGTTATTTAACCACCAAATTCACAAGTAATCCCTGAAACTCCAACTGCCTTCAATGAGCTGATGCCTACAGATCCAGGCTTGCTCTGGTTTATTCTTAGTCTTCAACCCTCACTTTGCATTCCTTCCTACTCAGTGGCCTGTAATGGGATGCAGGGCAGGGTGGTTCTAAAGGTGGCCCCGCTGGCTGTGCAGCTGGAACACCTTTATAGATAGCAAGGTTAGACAGGACACCTCCTCCCTCCCACTGGGGAAATTCTGTAGAGGAGATTTCCACTTCTTGGGCAAGTTTTCCAATCAATAGGCCATTTCATAAGAGTTGGGGAAAGCCTCCCTCTGCCCTGGCTGCATTTTAGATCAAAGTTAGTGCCATTTGAGAGTGTTCATTTCGGCTTGAGGGTCACAAGGCCTAATGGGTTTGCACTTTCATCAGATTTAAAGGGGTTGAAACTTCAGAAATTACAGTTCAAGTGCCTGATTCTTACACGACCTTACACATCTGTCAGCTAGAGCTCTAAATTTTTGGAGCATGTGCTGCAATATAGCTTTATTTATAAACTATACAGACAGTCCCAGATGAGAATATCTTAGACCACAGTAGGCTGAACTGAGTCCTTTTAAACTCAAATAATTTTTCATTATTCATCAAAATGCTCATAAGAAGAAATACTCTTACATTTATTTGTAAGAAGTTTGCTTTCCCTGGTAGCAGAAGAGTAAATTAGGTTCTCTCTTTCTTAAAATGTAAGCATCTCTGTGTTTGAAAACTGGTGATGGGAAATCATTAAAAAAAATCTCAAATACAGTTTTACCGATAGTTTAACCATAATTTTATGGATTGATTAATTTGTCAAAACGCTAACATATATATCATTGATGTGACCTATCAGTTTGTTTTCAGCTTTTTCAGGAAGAAAAAGATGGATTTGTTCTATCCAGATGAACTGCAAAAGTTACAGCAGCATCCAGCAGACATCCTTCAGATTAATAAAATTATCCAGACCTTAAAGGAAACTGCCGATTTCTGATTCAAGACAAGACTGTAAACAGGAAATTATAATAGGGGGAAAAAAAGGCATTTGTACTGCTAAGGAATACATGGATCCACTCCAAGAATTCTGGACATTTTAACCATATCCTGATAGGCACGGTAAAATGAGGCAGGATGTAACTATTTTTCAGACACAAAATCAAATTGTCAGAAGTGTTATCAAGTCTGCTTTTCTCATCAGAACATGAAAAACCAAAATGCTAGAAGCATTCTTTAATAATCAGCTACACACCTGCCTTTGAGATGTCAGCTTAGTATGGGTAATTTTATCAATTGTCATCCCCTGTCTAAACTGCCTGTAGAGAAGAAGGTGACTGAGAAGTTTATGTTAAACAGCTGTTATGCCATCTGGCATCTTTGACTTCCATGACCCTTTTCAATCTGGCTTTCAGCCCAGGTAAGATACAAAGACTATACTGGCCTAATTGGTCTATGATCTACTCCTGGCAAAATACAGAGGTCAAGTTTCCATGCTGATTATTGTAGGTTTGTCAGCGACCTCTGTTAACGCGAGCCAGCGAGTTTTGCTGACTCACCTGCAGACACTGGCAGGGATGGCCAGGAGTGACTGCAGTGACCTCTCCTCTCCGGGAGGTCTCGGAGGGCAGTGTCCGACAATTGCCTCTCTGCCCAAAGGGCTCTCCCCACCAGGTTTTTTCATCCCTCCACTCTGCTGCCTTTCCTGTTCAGTGTTTACGTGACGTTTCTCAGGGACAGAACAAGACCGTTTGAGCCTGACAATTCATCAAAAAACACGCAACATTTACCTTTGTTCACTGCTCTTTTTCATCTGATGCAGATGGTCAAGTTGGCTCATCCGCCAGCGCTCGAGGAGTTTGCAGACAGGGGCAGGCAGACTGGTTTGAATTCTACTTTCACGACCGATTTAGTTTTAAGAAAGATACTAATGAGTGGGAGAAAGCAGAAGGTGAGGCTTGGCTTGGAATCTGGTAAGTCACAGCTGTAGGTTTAAAGTTCAAAAGAATTATTTGGCTCGGTAATACAGAGAGGCCAGTCAAAAAGAGCAGGAGAGCCACTAATTACACTGTTGGAAACGAAGAGAAAGTAAAATGTCTTATTCCACAAGGAATACTTTAATCCTGAAAATATTAATTTCACTATTTACCCTATTACCATATCTTTTTCCACAAAATTCTAAAGCACACCACATCAGGGTCAAAGTAGCAGTATATGTGCGGGTTTTTTTGTTAGTATACACAGTTCTTGAGTTTGTAAACCAGGGGTTTCATACTTGAAGCTGCTTGTGAGGTATTAAACAAAGCAGTAGACACTGCTGGAAAAGCAAGACTGACAGCGATTACTTGCTAATAAAAATGATATTAATTATTTATGAGAAGTTCAAGCAATTATTCAGTTATTTTAAGTTAGATTATCGATAGTTCACTGCCTGAATCAAAAAATACACCTAGTTCTTCCACTGACCTCTCTGCTGAAATAAAGCTATCACTGTTATCAATCTGCTAGACTTCCTTCACGGATCTTGGTTATAACTTTGCATCACCTCATAAAGCACAGGAGGGAAGGAGCAATCTCTGAGCCATATAATGTTTGTCAGTTAACAGCTTTCCAATGAAATTTGCCATTTCTTCTGGAGAACTGTTCTACGCATATCACCTTAGGAGCTAAGCAACGTTTAAACCTCACAGCCTTAACATTTACTGAAATTTCATATTGAAATGTGCGGCCAGAAGCAGAGCTTTACCCAGAAGCAGAACTTTACATAAATACAATCTACAGAGCAAACTATTTTAGAAACAATAAGCAAGCACACTGCAGATCAGCAGATAGCATGCCCCAAAACAACCATTACCTTAAAAAGAAGACATTTAGAAGCAGATTTTCAGACTGTACCCAAGACCAGACATTTGCCTGTTTATTATTTTACCCATACGCTATCTCCCATGCATTTACACATTATTCTATTTGAACCAATGTTCTTATTTCTCCTCCAAAGCCTTTCTTGTGCTTTGTTGCAAGCAAGCCTAAGGTATCAGTGGCTATGAAGTGCCAAAGGATACTGCAGAAGGTAAGAGCAGAGACCTCAGGATGATGTGGGAGAAGGTAAAACACAACAAAGAGTTCTGGCCCCTCACAACTGCAGAACAGAGTGAACAGAAACCACCCAACCTCTCTACTGCGCACTCCTGCTGTGAGGTTTTAATCTTCTCTTGTTCAAGTATTTCTAGCAACAATTAAAAAAGCCTCCCAAAAGTCTTACTTCCTCTTGTGAGATCTGAGGAGCAGAAGTCTAGAAAACTCCTAGCAACTGAAAACTTCTACCTGCCCAGACAAGAGGCAGACCAATGTGCTTTCCTGTTCTTGAATCAATTTTATATGGGAAAAACTCAAAGGTAAAGCATATGAAGCTCACAGTCTACAGGAGGGGAAAAAAAAAAAAAAAATAGAGTTCCTTGAACAATACTGACAAAGACGGACAGATAAATATCATTTGGCCACTCCTGTGTAGCCAAATTATTGCACTAATGTTATCTGAGCAGCATTATGTCCTTCCAAACCACTTGAGCATTTTTTTCCATGCATTTGACTTTATAATTAGTCACTGGATGTATTCAGGTTTGGAAGTAGCACTGCAAGCACAAAGCAGAATTCAAGAACATACATGGTTCAGTCTATTGGATTTGACAAGACCTGCTATACAAAACAAAACCATTATTCTTCCTCAACCCAATATTTTCAGGTTTGTTTGTGGCCATACTGACCTACAACATTTTAAATCAAATAGTAGTTGGTTTGGGGTTTTTTTGTTGATGGTGTTTTTGTTTGGGTTTTTTTGTTGTTGTTGTTGTTTGTTTTTTTGGGTTTTTTTTTTCCTCCTGAAAGTAAAGCAATATTATTATTAATATGTAAAACGTATTATACTGTCCTGAAAAAAATTGCACAAGTGGGTATCCACTCTACATAAGGCATACCAGGGAGTATATCTGTTTCTTGCACACAATACAAAGATGTATCTAGACTTAAAGTTTATAACAACTACCAATAATTTAAAAGGTAAGCTATTAAGACAATATAAAAAATTAGTCAAACAAAGTAGTACATGAATATGAAAAACGAGTTAATCTTAACGTAAAATATTTCCAGACATGGAAGAACAGACATGAGAGACATTGGATTTATCCTGTTACTGATTCCATGCATTAATCATGAAGATGTGATAAAAGCCTTTTAGTGACCAAGGTACTAGCTTAGAGAAAAGTGATTTTAGAAGATAAAGATTTCCTTTTTCCTCCTGGTGTCACTACAGGGCTGAGTTAAGGTTGAGTGTCTCGAGTCTCTGCTTCTATAATTTAAATCCATTTCAAGGCTTCTTTCTAAAACACATTGTAAATATATTAGAAACAAAGTTTATCCTTACCTATATTTTTTTTTTCTAAATACTGTTGCCTAAGTTCAGTTTTGAAAGGTCTTATCTGTTTTGTTTTTTTTTATTTTGAAGGATGACATATATGCTTTTCTTCTCCTCTCACCCCAAATTCCATATATTCCACTTTATTTCTATTTATGTCTCATCTTTTTATGTATGTCTGCTCATGAAAGAATAATTTACTCATTTGAAAGCTCATCAGTTAAGACATAAGTTTATTGCTCCTTTAGAGTATTCCATTACCCTATGTATGCACAGAAAGCTTCAGTTTCCTACAGCACTTTTTTACTGAAGAAATCACTACTTAAATATTTTGCTTCTACATTGATGAAGTAGTGCAAAATATCTAATAGAAGTCATAAGGAGAAAATTTTTCAGCTCTAATTTTGAAAGCAGTTACGTGTTTTGGTGCAACCTCAGTTCAACACGTTTAAAGTGGAAAAAACAAAACAAAACCACAACTATACTCCCACCTACATATTTGTAGCAGGCAATTTTAAGCATTTATAGCTACCTTAAGCAACCAACTAATGGAACTTCAAAGCCTTCAGGAAGAAATGAAGGCTGGTTTCCAACTCACTGACTGTATACGAAACATGAGAAAACCAGCAAATTATAGTGATAGCTTGAGAAGTATTAGTTTTAGTTAGATATGTACTGCATTAGTTAGATGTAATGTGTAAATAAATTATTCAAGCAGTCTAATTAAAGACTATTAAGAATGAAAAGATTTTATTTTCCTTCTGCAAACTTCAAATTTCCATCCTACCGTTCAGATTCATGCTTTTATCATTCCCACTAAGAGCTGAATACTGCAGCGTGAAAAAGCACTTCTCATCAAAATACACAGCCAACAGTTCCACTGCCGCAAACCTGAGATTCAGGAGTCTCCTCTACAACACAATTACATGTCAAAATCATTAAATATCTATATTTCAAAAAATATTTTCATGCCTAGCAGCATGAAGTCAACTCAACTACAGTATTTATTAGAGAAGTTGATGTCATGCTTTTTTTTGAAGCACTGTCATTCACTACCAAGTACAAAGGAAGCTCGAGCCCTCTTTGAAGACAGACAAGGCCACACAGTCTCCTACTTGCACACAGGAGTGACAAAACTAATGGACTCATACATAGACAGGAGCCAAGGAAAATCCAGGTGAAAAGGAGACCTTGAAATATTCATCATTTATTCTATTAAACTGAACATTTTTTAAAAAAATATATATGCTTATACTGATAGTATTTAATTCCTAATTAATTGTACATGTAAAAATAGTTGTTGTATTTTAACTAGGACTGCAGTTTTAACTTTGTTTCTAGTTATCACTTTCTCCCAGAAATCTGTCTCTGTCTAAGGAAAGTTTTCAATAGGGGCTTCATCTTAGAAAGTCAGCCTTTGCTCAGACAGGACTCAGTGCTGGTCTAACTTATCTTATGCAAGTTAGGAAAATTGCGATGATGTGTAGAGAGGGGGGAAAAAAAAAAATTGATTACATTACTATTTAGAGTATGGATAAACAGAATAAGAAATAAGGTAATAGTTTTGAGTATGAAGAGATTGAATAAATTTTACTATTTTATGTCCTGTTTGTTTTTTTGTTTTTTTTTTTTTTTTCCTATTCTGATCAGTACAAAGGGGGCTAAACACTGCTGTTCAATGAATTAATACATCCAAGATTGTATGAATTAGAAACTTTAGCTAGTGAAATGTTTTCCAGTTTTAAAAACAGTTATTGCCTGAATGGCCTACACCTCTCCATATCATACATTAAAAGGATACATAATATACATAAAAATCATATTGGAAATTGTACCACAGGTTTTTTATATATATATATATATGTAATTCTAAGTGCACATTTTGAACATATTAGCATTTCAAGTGATCAAAGAGCAGCAAGGGTTGCAACTTTTAAGCCCAAACATGTCGGCAATATCATTTAAGGAAAGTGGCTTTAAAATGGAAAATTGCAGTAAATGTGGTGCCATATCACTCAAGAAATCAGTCAGAACATCATGCCTGGTATTACCCCAAAATGACTGGTTAGCAAGCATCACATCCTGAAGACAGCCAGTAATGGAGTGCTTGTCTTAATCCCATTTCTACAGCTGCATTGGGCGTGACTGGCAGTGTCCATCTTCATGTGTAACGAAATTGTCAGAAATGCACAGAGCTGTTTTACTCTCAGGCTGAACATTGTCCAGGCCTATTAAAAATCATGACACTTTTGGCTTGCCTAGTTGTTAACCCACTTGGATAGATGACAGCTGCATCTACAAATGCCCAATGGATATTAGTGCTCCCACTGCTAAGGGCAAAGAACTATTGAAACTGAATTTTCATCATTTTAAAGACTGAGACATTCTTAGAAGAGAGGAAGTAAAACCCCTAAATGACAGTTATGCAAAGTTTAGATTGAAAAACGTGGATTCTCCAAATTGCAACTCCTTTCCATCGGGGAGACTTGACATCACAGGGGAAAAAAAAAAAAAAAAAAAAAAAAAAAAATTAGTTAAAAAAACAGATATTTAAATAAATACAGGTCGGGTTTTCATTGTTCTCTATTTGTACCTATGTAAAGTTTTTCCAAGTCCTTTTATTCTGCAGTTTTGTGAAGGGCTAAAAACCCCAACCAACCAAATGAAAATGACTAATTTTTAGTTAATTTATGTTAAACAAGCCTGAATTAATGTAAACATCTAACTTCATCACAGTCTGTTCCTGAGCTCAGTGGCTCAGGAGACTTGAGTTCAGAACTGCATTGCACAGACACCAGAAGGTTTACACATCGAATACTTACAAAGAACATACTGCTTGGGGTGTAGAAATATGTTTGGCTGTAAGGGACTGTCTGGGAAGTGAAATGATGCAGTGACTAGAAATGCCACCCCACAATACTGGGGAGTCCCTGATTCCTGATCTTGAATGATTAGTGTATTTGTAGACATATGAAAATCCCCAGGAGGATTTGAACTTTGATAAAGCACTGTTGTAAAGCTCATAGTTGTGTCAAAACACATCTACTTGGTCTTCATAAAAAACCATTTTTACATTCTTGGAAGCTCTTCAAGAGCCTCTCTGAATAACTTGGTAACTTAAAAGTTTGACAAAACAGGTGTATTTTAGCCTTTTCAAATAGTCAAAAAATACAGAAGTTCCTATGGATGAGTCTTCATACCACCTGGTACGAACAAAACAGAGTTTCTTGTACAAGCTAAAATTATGGTATCTAATGGGTATGTCTGTCTTCCATAAAATAACAATAAAAAACCCTCTTAGAATATTAAAGTCAAAATGGTTTATAATAATTATTCCGAGAATTTTTTAAAGATGGAAACCTATATATCTTTAATAGTTTGATACCAAAATCCAGTTGCCTGGGAACAAATTTATCCTAAGTAATCTGGGTATTTTGTTTTATGAGAGCTATCATGTTATTCAAACATAAGAACATAAACAACTTGCTCCCATAAAGTGAGAAGAAACACAGCTAACACAGCTTGGAAAGGAGTAATATTTCCTTTACTTTATACTGCCCTTCAAACATTGACTTAAAATTCAAGTCCCCTTCAGAAAGCTGTGCATTTTGCCTGATTCGCCATAATATTACTACTGCTGTTAATCTGCCATAATATATTGTTCATCAACGTGAGGCATTCCCACTTGCAAAAGGTAACCCATTTTTCATCACAACTTAATACTACAGCAAGTAAGAGTTCATATCAAATATTTAAACTGGAGATTTGGCTTAAGTTTTGATTCTCTAGTAAAGAATTATTTTAAAGCTCTGAGATTATGTAACCAAAACTTACATTAAAATTACATAAAAAGGAAAAAAGAAGTAGTGAGAAGAAAAACCCATATGATGACCTTTTTTTAAAACAGGGTTGTTTTTTTTTTTTCCTATTCCTCAAACTAAACTACACTACTTATATTTAAAGTTTGGAATAGCAGTTGTGCAAATTTAAATTTCCAGACTATAAAATTATAAATCTATTTAAGAGATATGGATCCCTTAAGTTATGTCAGGAGATGGTGAGTTCAAACAGTTTTCAGAGATAAACCTTAAATGTTTGTCCACTAATATCTCTGATGGCAGATCCGGTAAAGCCCCACTGTAAGAAAATGTTTCTTTCTCAGACTTGGCAGAAGCGGCCTGAGAACGGACTATACAAAGTATTGGAAAGGACACTGAGCTATTTTGCCTATATTAAAATAGACCTCTCTTGTCACCAGTAATATTTCCTATTCTAAGCACAGCCTCTGCCTAGCAGGCATTCCTCAAGTCATGTCCCAGTCCTCACACCAGTAAGATATTATGAGTGGAGGGGCAGGAGGAAGGGCAATTTCTTTGCCTTCCATGTTAGCCAAGAAACTAAAAAGCCAATGAGTACCGACCTTTTTTAATGACAAAATAGCCAGGCAAAACGTTGTGAGAGTGCAACGTCACTGACACACTTAATGGCATACACTTCCATATTTAATATTTTAAATATTTCATGTTTCATAAGTAACACATGCATGAGGAACACTGAGATCAGAAGTTGCTATGCTATTCCTTGCCACGTTGTTGCCATTTTCTCCTGGGGCACTGGTAACAGTAGAAAAGGTGTGAGAAGGTATCCTTAAAATAGTATTTGTGCCTGCACTGAGCTCATCAGTGGCGGAAGCTGGAGAATATAGAATATCAGCTGACATGCCTGATAAGGTATGCAGCTTATGTGAGCAATAAATAGAATCACAGAATCATTAAGGTTGAAGAAGGAGTCCAAGATTATGGAGTCTAACCATTACCCCCAGCAGTGGGGTGTTCACCACAAAACCATGTCCTGACTGGGCATTAAACAAGCCGATATTGTGTAAAAGTATAAAATCCTACAATTCAGGAAAACTTGGGAGTCACAATTGGCAATTATTTTGGCAGAAGAAGAAAATATAATCTGGAGGTGCACATAGCAGAAAATAGATATTATTCCAATGGAAAATTTATAAAAGTTATCCAAGATACAGAAGACTTAAGCAGAAAAAAATAAAATTAGCAAGCCATATATCACTGTTTTCCAATGCTTATGTAAATTAATCTATAAGACTCCAGTGAAAATAATTTTTCCATGCACAACTTGCCAAAACAATTTAAAATTTCATTAATGCTTTGGGGTTTTGCCAAAGTATTAACTAGACAGCTTTATGTTTGTGGCATGACTGTAAGACATTTAGGCCAACAAGGTATGGAATGACAGGACAAAACACAGTATTTTTTCTTGTCATGTGCATTGTACATATCCGTTAAAATGGATTTGGACAAAGAAATATTATTTTTGAGGAAGGGAAGAACATTTTTCCATGTTTTACCTACTCAGTGCACAAGCACCTTCCTCCTGCATGTCTCTTCTATGATACCTCTCCATCCTAACTGCACTGATCACGATTTCCCAGCTCCACTTCACTTTTTAAGTACCCTCTTAAGTCCTCCTTAAAATGCCAGAAGTGTCTCTTTCTTCCTCATTTCCTTCCCTTCTGGTTTTATCATTACTTTTCATCTCTGCAATATTTTAAGGGACTCTATCCCATCATGTAACAGGATATGCAAATTTTTGTGCTTGAACCTTTTGCCCCTTCTGTTCTTCACTCAGCTGTGACTGAGAAAAGCCCAGTAGAAAGGGGAGGCAGGTAAAATACTCTGTTTTTGCTTTGAATACACTGCTTTAGCCTTTCTGATTGGAACAACTAATAAAAACAGTTTTAAGTTCACACAAATAGAATCAGACTTTGTTTCAAAGAACTGAATCATCTGCTTCTCAAGCACAATCAATCTCCTACAGGAAAAACAGGTATAAAATCTGCTACACTTCTTTGTACACTCTATTTATCAATCACACATCTTCACATGGTTTCAGGTCTCAGTTCTGACTTAGATTTTTAGCTGTAGACTTGCAAAAATTTTTCATCTATCAGCTTCCAACCAGTGAATTGAAATTATGTGACTTCTCTGGATTTTTTGCCACCAGTTTTAAAACAGAGCTGTAGGATTGATGCTTGTTACAGTTTTAAAGCCAGGTTCCCAAAACTTTTCTGGAATTGCACTCTGTGCTTATTTTCCTTAGGATGCTATGATTTATTGGTCAATTTTAACCCAGTTTGAGAGAAGGACAGAGATATCAAAAAGACCAAGTTTCTACACGCTTGCTGAAAAATCAGTAGGAGCCTGAAAAACTGATACAGGGAAAATACCCACATATTAAATATTTCCAACATGAAATGGCAAGCGTGACTTCAACAGTCTGCTGTCTCCTGTGCTCTCAATGACAACAAATATGCTTTCTAACCAGGGAAAAGATGCACCCTTAATTAAGGGACAGCAGGACAAGCCTTGGAAAAGGCTGAGAAAGGATAGCTGGGCAACAGGGAATAAAGGAAGAGGTGGAACTACTGCAGTAGAGGGATCAAGGAAAATAGGCTTTCCTTTCTGTACTTCCTGTTCTCTACCAGCTGATGCAATATCTCACCTTGATCGAGATACCAGGCCTGACACCAGTGAGTGGAAACTTCTCTAATGAAGATGACTTCTCTACTGTCTTGCATTACAGATGAACAAACATGAAGGAAAATTTGTTTCTCGTTTGGCAAAAACACTACAAAAAACTCGTGTATTCTTATAATAGAAGGAAATCCCCATTTGTGGATGAAAAGTGTATTCTGTGTTGGCAAGATCTCAAATATAATTTTCAGTCACAGAGGTTATTTCAACATTTTCCTTATCATCAACATTAGTCTAACTTGTTCTGAATTTTAACTTCCTTTCTAAGTGTACCAGATGACTTCCATTAATATAGACTACTATGAACCTATGATAATTTTCAATTACTAAGAATTCAGAGATCTGTTTTTTCAGGTAACTCCTCAGCCCACTATGATTTTCATTGCATTATCTTGATCTAGATGTGTAGTTTATTTAAATATTCTAGACCTACTACTTTCATTGCCCTAACAGACATTTCTCTGATCATATAAGCGACCACATCATCACCAATAATTTAAAAATTAGAAAGAAAAACATAAAACATTTATGCCTCATATTTTTCACCCACTATTTTTTTATTCACTTGGGTATGCACTGGAACCATAGTTTCCTTTAGCTTCCCCTGTCTTCAAATGTGATTTCAGAATATTTCTATAACTCTTAATATTCCTTACCCAAAAGTTTTAATGTTATCATTTTATCTCCATTCCCAACAATGCCTACTTCCACGTTCCTCTGTAAATACGTTTTGATTTCCAGGTCACCAAAAAAGCCCAGGTAAATGTTGTATGTTGGGTATCTTTCTGTTCTTTTCAACACCAAACAGGCCACCAGTTTGCTTTTAGGATGTTCTCTTTCCAAAACTGCCCTATGACCCTGTGTTATTTTGTTCCAGGTTAAGTTTTCCTCATAGAGTTCTTCATACACCAATTAAGAGATGCTAACTTCAACTAACAATACTAACTTCATAGATTTGGGGTTTTTTATCCAAATTTTTATTGTTCTAAAACTTTTATTTCTCTAGATATGCTACCTAAGCTCTCACAACCACTTCCACCCTACCTACTAAAATGTTTACTTGTAGCTAGTTCCTCAAGAAGTAAGACTCAAAATTACTTCATCCTCAGTGTTATTCCCAAAAGCAGAACTGCTCCCTTCTGTATGGGCATGTTACTTAACCCTGTGATACTGAAGTAATTTTTGTATATTCAGAGAGATTGCATCAGAAGTAAAGTTTACCCATGGACAAGTTACCATCGAAAACAGTGCAAAATTCTACATTGATACCTGTTGAGTGGCAAAGTCTCTTTTCTAAAAAGCAGAACTGTTCAAATTAAAATCCAAGATGTGATATAAAAACAAAGACCAAAAGTGCTTTGAGTAATAAAGATGATTAGTTCTCACAACATAAGGTGAGAAGTGAAAGCAGAAATTACAACACTGACATAGGACAGCATCTGCACTTTTCCTAGTATGGTCTGTCCCTAAGCAATCCTTCAGTAATGTGGAACTTTAACAGGGTCTGGCCAAAAAAAAAAAAAAAAAAAAAAGAAGAAAAAGAAAGGTGATAATTAAGTAATTAAGCACCATCTTGCTCTTCAGCCTGTGATATGCTTGATGTATTCAGTGAGACTAACACATTACCTCCTGTGACATCCAGGATCTCACTGCAGCTTCCAGTCATGTTGACAGTAGAGCACTCAGGTAGCTCCATATGCGCAAAGTGAAACAATATTAATTGTAAAGCATGACTGGAACATAACTGCAGAGCCAAGTATCTGCAGCTGATGCAAACCAAGAACCAGTGAAAGCCTTATTTCATTCTTTCTTTGTAATTTCCTTCAGCAGTTCAAATAAAGGCCCTAATTTTCAAATTTTACCCCACTGACAGGTGAAAAAAACCTATAAACCCTGTTTTCTTGACAAGCAAGACACTGACCCAAATTATGAATTGGGAGTTTACTACTTTGATGACCTCATTCTCAAGATTTCTTCATGAAATCCACTCTTGGGAGAATGTTCTGGGGCTGACTGTGTAATTTACAGCCAGGTAAAGCGTAAATGATAAACCTCTAACACTGTTTCACACAAGGAGATAATTACAATCTAACACTGGTTTACATCCACTGTGAATAAGTGTAAAAAACCTGAAGAAGATATGAGCTTATGGCAAATACAGTAAATACCTTTTTTCTTTTCTTCTATGTGACTTTAGTTCACTGTATTGAGAGGTTAAACAAACTGTATATCATTAAGCCAAAAAAAAATTAAGATGAAGATCTACTGTAAAAATTCTAAAAGAACATTTTAATTCATACTTATAATCATTCCTGTCTATTTACTAGTAGGGATTTTTATTTGTTTCATTAATAATGCTCTAAGAAGAATGATGATAGTAACATCCTTCAATTGAACTCTGATGTTGTCACTTTTTTCCAATATATATATATATATATATATATATTCTTTTTTTTTTCTTTTTTTGCCTGCTGACTCATTCATTCTACATCACATAAAGAAATCATAGCATGTTTGGGGTTGGAAAGGATCTTAAATATCCTCTAGTTCCAGCCCTGTGCAATGGGCAGGGACCCCTTAAGATTCTCTTTGCCTTGTCTTTGTTTGATCAAGGTGCAGAAAGTTGTAAATAGTTTATTGTTAAGCCTTCGTTAGCATTCCTCACCCTACATGGACCCCACCTTTATTTAAAGAGCTCTGAAGATGTGGCCTGTTGTCCTTATGGCAGTGAAGAGCTCCCAGGGAGGGCTGTGCCTCCTGCTGCAGGTCCTTCTCCTTCACACTTCCATGCACAACTCTTTACCCCCTCATGGCAGCTGAGCAATTAAGGAATTAAATGGGCATGAGCACAGGACCATTGGAGAGCGGTACCCTTCTAACAGAGACAAGGTCTTTGAGAATGACTCCCTGTAAAACAGGGGGTCATGCAGAACCCAGCCTAGTCAGATGGGTTTGTCTGCTGGAGCATTTTATTTGTGTTCTGCCCATGTGTTGCGGTTTAACCCCAGCCAGCAGCCAAGCCCAAGGCAGCTGCTCACTGACCCCGCCACCAGTGGGATCCGGGAGAGAATCAGAAGGGTAAAAGTAAGAAAACTTGTGGGTAAAGACAGTTAACAGGTAAAGTAAAAGCAGCACATACTCCAGGAGAGCAGGGCCCCATCACATGTAACAGTTACTTACAAATTTCCACACCCCCCACCCCCCTTCTTTCTCACATTTTATAAAAAGAGCAAGATACCATAAAGTATTGAATATTCCTTTGGCCAGCTGGGGTCCCTTTAACTCTGTCAGAAAATGTGGGACAGAATAAATGTTTTGAGATGTTTAGTCTTAAATTATTGCCCATGAGAGAATATTCTTATTTGCCAATAAAGCCACAGGAATGAGGGAGACTCCGAAAGTCAAAGTGTTTGATGACTATGAACTGCTAAAGAAATACCACAAGGAAATTCTGGATTTCTAAAAGCAGCTGGAGGAAATATGTAATGCTGAGACAACTAATGTGCTATTCAACATCTGAAAACAAAAGGATGATAGTCACTGTGGCTCAAGCAAGTGGCTTGCACAAAGGCAAACCCAGCTGAACTGCCTTCGAGAGTCCCACCAGTAGCACAGCTAGGGTGGTATTAGGTAGGAGGGGGGGTATTAATTTATGAGTTAATTGGACAGCAACTAATGAAAAAAAACCTCAGAAGTGTGAAGCAAATTCACTAATGTGATTTTGCCTTACGGGGGGCAGAAGCTGATCATGGCAAAATCAGAAAATAATCTAGTTTGGAAAGGACATCTGTAGATGTCAGTGACAGAGCACCGTCATTTCAGCCTGAGTGAGCACTACAGGGATGTGCCACGGAGATACCAATCACAGGCCCGTGTTCCATCCAGGCTCTGAGTGAAACTCTGGCACCATCGCTGAGGAAGCAGGTGGAGGATCTGTTCACCTGTACCTCACTTTGCCTTGTCCAAGGATGCGGTGGCAGTTCTAGCTAGCATACTTGGGTAACATTTGTCACGTTGTCTCAACTTCTGTTCCGTGCTCTTTCATTAGGAATGGACACCTGCTACGTGATCTATAGGGTGACTGGTTCAAGAATATTTTTATAATTACATTTCTTGAGCAATTAAAACTGCATTTTGAGGCTGATGTCAACAAAAACAATTACTGAAAAGTTTTAGAGATAGCAGATTTTTCTGCACACATATTTCATATTAAGCTATTCATTAAAACAGCTGGGGCAAGCAGGAGAATGTGGAAGGCACAAGCATGGGGAATTTAGCATATTGTTTTACTCGGTGTAAACACATGAGGGTTTTTTTGAGGCATTTACTGAGATGTAATTATTCTAATCTTGTATTGAGAAAGCATGTGTAGGAAGTGTTTTTTCAATCAAATGATCAAGAAAGATAATCCAAAGTGCTCTACATCCAATGTTGCAATTAATTCTCTTAATCTTTAGCTTTATTCATGTTAAAAGCACTTTATAATTCTGTGAACTATACCTCATCCTGCTGTAGGTATTATTTTGTATATCACTGCTGGAACATAATAAAGCAATGGTTCAGTTCTGTGTAATACTGAAAATGATATGAACACAGTTAATGGTTTCTTTTCACTTAAATAAGCTGTATTGACCGAGATGCTGGTTTTCAGCAGGCAGTACACCTACAAAAGCCTGCTGTGATGACTAAGTTGCGAAATAAAAAATGATAAAACACGACAGGCCAGCATTTGGAACAATCTTTTAAAAACATATGCAGTAAAAGTCAAAACACGCCTAGAGCAAAAATTTGCCACAATGTTTTTTAATTATAAAAGCGAGGTCTTATGTATAATTTGGGTATATATGCCATGTGTCTTTCAATATGTCACAGCAGACAGAACATTTTATAACCAATGTACATGCCCCTGTGTACACTACTAAAGAATGATAAATGTGTTTAATCAAACTGATCAACTTTTATGACACTATTAACATTATAAGATGTGCGTGTAAATGGATACATATGCAGATAAGTTCCTTTTGAGGGTGTCAATTTATGTTTTCAGATGCTGCACATACAGCTGAATGTTAGCCTCCTTCTCAAACATTAAATTTCATTTGGAACAAGTATACCACTCTGTTTTAAATTGTTGGCCTTAAATAGCTGATCATTAAAGTGTCAGCCATTTGTCTGAAAATACTAAAATGGATTCTGGATGGCTTCCAGAATCTCAAAGAATTATGTGACAATGTAAAATGGATTATGTATTTTTTTCAATGATGAGTCCAGCCTGTCAATTTCATTATTTCTCTTCTCTCTGTGTACCCAGGACATACATTATGCTTTGGAAACCTAAAGGTCAGCTTTAGGTGGTGCCAATTACACAGAAAACTCACAGTGCTATATCGGCCCATTTGTTCTGTTATTTCTGCTGGCAATGTTGAAAATGAGTAACACTTAGTGCTCTGTCCAGTATTGAGTTTCTGATTCACTCTGACAGGATACCATTAGCAGTTATTCAGGCTTTGGCTGGATACTAAATTTTGTTATATTATCTTTTAAGGTAATACTGAATAATACTGAACAATTTTGCTGGAGTATTACATGCAACTCAATTTCCTCGGATGTGAATGCAAGTCAACAATGTGCAATAAGCCTCAGCAAGACATAAAGCTCTAGTTTCTGCTTTATTCTGTAAGAATATTTAAACAGGAAAAAATCCATTAAAATAATAATTAACAGCTGCCTGTGTTATTAACTGATACAACTAACTATATAATTAACAGAATCTACACTAATAGAGACAGCTATATAGTCTTTTGTTGACTGGGGGAAGGGAGGCAAGAGTTTAAGCTCTCTTAAACCTTATATCCAGCTGAAAATGTTCAGCAATCAGAAAAAAAAAAAAAAAGGTCATATAATCAACAAAGCAAAAATATCCTACCAGACCCAATACTTTTGTCTCACATGCACTGCAAGTTGTAGTATCCTAAAAATTGTAGTACATCCTAAAGCAACTATATCACAAAGTAAAATTATGAAGCAAAAAACTTAACCTCTATTCTGTCAGAAGGCTTTGCAGTTACAGAAGGAAAAAGGCAGGAAAGTCTAAGGAGAAAGAAGGAAAAAAAAAAAGGAGAATGGTGTTTTTAACTTTTTTGCAGCCTCCTATTGTTAGGTTGCAATAATACGAGCACACTGTAAATACCTACACACGTATTTAAATACAACAACTTTTAAACGGCCCAACATGTCCCTAAGTATTGACGTATTTTTAAAGAACTTACAATTTTTATCATTTAGAAGTAAGATTCTATATTAAAAAAAATAATAAGGAAAGTGTGTCAGGTACTGAGGTATACAGTACAAAAGAAGGCTTTGAAATTTTTGTCAAGTCTAATCCCCTAAGACCTAAAATCATTTTCTTGGCAGCTTGTTGATTTTCAGGAGGAAAAAAAAAAAAAACCAAACCTGAAATTGCTATTATTTACCAGTCATACAGAAATATCCAATTTTTATAGAAATTAACATAAATTTAAGCTCCATAAGCTTTGTGGAGTATTCCTGACTTCCAGATCTTGTAAGAGGCAATTTTTGGGGAGTACCTGTCCATATAAACAACAAATAATATCATGCCTATCTGCAGTCTGAATGCATTACCTCAGAAAAATTGCTTTCTTTTAAGGGAAGGGAACAAACAGTCCCTCTTCAGAAATGGGTTTAATGAAAGAACTGGTACATCCCACAAATCTTTTTCATCTCATGAAAAGAAATATATGATTTCTTTCCATCACACACACTACCTTTGCAACCCATTAAATTGGGGCATATTTATAAATTAACACGCACGCATAAATGTTTTCATCCTCCCAAATATTGACCAGTTGACACCAATAGCACGACCCCAGTAATGTATTATCAGGTTACTAGCTATTAAAGTTTACAAGGATCAAAACCTCTCCACTACTACCTCACTACTTTCCAGCTCTTTCAATTCTAGTAAATCTGAAAAGGCAGGTTTACAGCTAACTACTCCTTTAATCTCCCATATTTTGTCCCCATCACTAAACGCCACATAATTTTGACCTCCAAATAAGAGTAATTTTAAAGCAGAGTTAACAATGGTCAAGTGTATCTGAAGCTCCATATAAAATGTGCTTTCATCAGGATGTTTCCTTCACTACAGGTTAGCAGGAATATTTCGTGAAAAACAATTGGCAAGAAATTCTGTAAACAAGAGTTAACTTTACAGACTTGTGATTAGAGGAGAGGTGTGAACAAGGTGCAGAAAAGCCAGCTAGAGGCCCAAAACCTTGCAGTCATACCGGTGAAATGGAAGCAATTTTGCAAGAAGTGCTTATTTATGCTGACACTTGGCAAAAAAAAAAAAAAAAAACCCAAACCTCAATAAGTGATGTGCAGAGAGAAAGCACATATTTCATTAGCACCGTGCATGTGTGCGCACCTGTACTGCCCCACACACGAGGGGTGCTCGTCAGTATATCAGTTTTTCTTCCATGAATTACAACTCAGCTCGTAAAAAGTGCTAATAACTCCGAAGGAAGTATGCAGCCACCACACCAGCTTTTATATTTTAAGTAATGACTGCATTACACAAAGCCACAGCAAGACATTAGTTCACTGACATCAGTTTCTCCACATTCCCCCAGTCAAGTAAAGACCCATTCTGAACCTGCTGTATGTTATTATGAAATTGTAAAGGTAAGATGTGGCTTACACAAAGGTGACAGAAAAACAATGTACTGTAAAACTGTGCCAGATCATTATTGATTTTCATCAGTTTTGCATTGCTGGAAGCAAGGTACTGAGACAGCATCCAATCAGTAGGGAAAGAAATCACTGCCATTCTTTAACACAATAATTCCTAGGGTGTTTGTGGTAGCAAATGGAGTCAGAATACTAGGGGCAAGAAAAAACCCTAACACTAAAATTCCTTGAAGTGTGCATTAAAATCATGGCTTAGAAAACCCAATGGCAAAGACAGCACTGCTGACTCTGGTTCTGCAAACAGAAAAACAAGCAACACTGAGAAAAATCTGTTAGAAGTGAAACAGGATTCCTGGATGAGACACCATTGGCAAAGCAAAAGCCTAAGGCCCCCACGCAGGTCACATTATCTAGGTATGCTGACATCCAGGATCCAGCAAGATGGCCTTCACATCTCTTTTTGGCAAAGGAAAGCCTGCCTAAGTTTTTAATTCAGCAGAATAATATTTTTTCCTGAATCCTCATGTAAGCATAATAAAACTGTGCTTCTCTCAAACCAACTTTTTTGGCTAGGAGAAAAGCAAAGCAAATATATTCCTTAACTGAGAAAAATATATTTTATTACATGGCATGAAGATTTCTGCCTCAAGACTATTTTAAGAAGGGGTTTGATGTCTAGCTTGCTATGAAATCAAGATGATTTTTGCATATGAAAATATGAAATTACTATAAGCACCAGTGACATCAGTATCTCCCACATCCTATCCTCTTACCCTGGAGAATATATTTCCTCAGCATTTCTGCAATCAAGTGCGCACGTGGTATTGATCTTTCTTATATTTAATTATTTTTTCTTCTTAACTATATATTTGCTACTTCAAAGACTTAAGTTGCAAAAAAGGAAAGAGGGGGAAGGTTGGTGCATGTAAGACCTTTCTTGGAGGACTTCCAAGGCACTCTACACCAGAGGAAGATCATTTTAGTTACGCTGATCAGATTGGAAATAGACAAGGATTTCTCAAAAAATATTAATTTGACATATTAAGCTTTGTCCAGAAAGAAGGTATGAGAGACTTCATACATTTCATCATTTTTCTGATCTTTTAATCCGTATTCATGCCAACACTCCCATTACAGAAAATGGAATCAGAGTGCTTAGGTGGGTAGCAAAAAATATTAAAAATGGTTTACTTGCTTGTATTAGGATTACTCACTCAAGAAATGAGTTCCATGATTATAATCATACATAGCAACATTCCTCATGTGCTTGAGAATTTCTATGATCTAGCCTTGGACAACTGGATGAGCTAGGGATTTCCATAATCTTGTCATAAAAATCTATGCATAAAAGATTAGGAGATGATTTAACTTAGATCAGCGAGGCGCTGTAGCCACTACCCCTTCCCAGCATCCTTCTAACAAATAAAATCATAATACCTTAAGACAGCTTTACCTCTTTCTCTTGTCAGATTGGCATTAAGATGGCTATCTTCATAATGCTGTGGAATAACTCTGGAATTAAAGATTAACTTTCTCTTTTCCTCTACAGAATCCTGCCTTTCCAGTTCACCAGAAGGATGGCACTAGCAGATGCAACTTTACCTTTAAATGTGATATCAGCAGTAAGAAAAACAATTTGATATTCCTAATTGTTAAATACATTCCCAGAAGTTAATGTCTTTGTTTAGCAAAAAGTTCCTAGAAAAATGACAGATCAAATATTTTTATCTCCCTCAAGCCCCCCAAAAAGAAAATATAGCTAGAAACATTTTATTACCATAGCATTAGGAGATCTATCTTTGTAACTTTTTCCTTTTAACTAACAAAACGGCACCAATGTCAAGTAGTCATAGCTACCGATTGACACAGTTGCTTTTTGCTTCTCCTCATGAGAAGTTTTGCATTTTGACATTATAAATAAGTGCCCAAAAGCTTCTTCCTTTAGACACTAACCAACCAAGTGCTAAATGGATCAATAAATATAAAATCTTGAGCATTCAGTTTCAAAATTATTTGCAAAATGTTTAAGTCTTAATAATTTCCTTTTCTCAAAAGCATATATGTCATAAAATACCTGAACCATAGACAGCACAAAAAAACCTCAGTATAAATATGCTACAGAAGAACACATGAAAAAAACCTCCCTACATTCTGGCCTACAATGTTTAATGTCTCCTTGACCTTCCTCCACTTTGGTTCCTGCTGAATAATGTCCCTACTTTTATTCCATATCATTCTTAAAGACCTGCTTAGCCACTAGTTGATGGAGGAGGTACAACTGACACCAAAGAAGGCTTCAAGCACCTTGTTATGTAAAAGTCTCTCATACCTTTTTATGTAGCCTCCCACCGGCAGCTCCAAGTGGATCTGGTGCTTTCTCTCCTTCTCTTTTCCTTCTGCAGTTCCAGCTGGCTCCTTCCTGTCCCCAGCACAGCCACCTAACCCTGTCTGTCCCTCATGTGGCATCTCACCCTTTCTGCCCCTCGCACAGTCTCCTGTCCCTCCCTCCTCACAACAGGACCAACAGACCCCACCTAACCCCTCCCAGCTAACTCATTCTTTTATCAACACCCATGGCTGTGAGGGCCAGGCTGTTCCCACTCTTTGGTAATCAACACAGCTGCAATATATCAGGGGCTAGACTACCTTCAGCACCATCTCTACCTATCCTTCCCCATCTAGTGTTTTTCCGGGGTCATAAGAACCATCAATCACTGTGAAAACTCCAAAGGAAATTAGACAGCAAGAAAAAAATTTTTAAATAATCTGATGTTGGATATGCAAGGAATTGTCTGACACAAACTTGGAACTGCTGGGAGTGCTTTGAGAGCACACAGAACATGCATGACCTATCAAATTACTGGGCAAAGGCAAAGACACAGCTTGTCCTAACTGATGAAATAAAATACCTCTACTGATGCAAAAGGAGTCTGAAAATCCCCAGAAGATTACTGATTGATCAAAATGCATCCATCTAAAATACTTAGTGTAGTTCTTAAATGTTGCTTTGGGTTTTCTCCTGTTGAGTTCCCTCAGTTGTTCTAGTAACTTGTATCTAGAAGCAAAGAAGTGCAAATACTAAAATGTGTTAGGGATATGACTGAGAACTAGAGATCTCTCCCATCCTGCATAAACTGTTCAACTTCCCAGCTATCTTACTAGATCAGGGTAAATCTGTCACTCCTGTTAATAGTAACAATATGGCACATAATGTGGGAGAGATTTGAGTGAAAGACTGAGAACACCACACTACCTTGATGCAAAAGCAGTAGTAAAACACGATATGAAAGCAGGGAGGAAGTCTTTGCTGGTAAGTAGAATGTCTTAAGAAACCCTACAGACCTAGAAGAATTATAAAGAGAAAAAATAATCTAGGTTTTGATACAGTAGAACATCAACTGCTCAAGCGTGAAGTACAGAGAACCACCAAAATTTGCTCTTTAAAAGAGCATGAATATCAAAACAGGAAGGGTATGAGGGCAGGAAAGTTTAAAAAAAAAAAAAAAAAAAAAAGAACTTTCTTGGCTTTATAAGCTTTAGTGACTTTTGATGACATCTCACATCTGGATTCCCTCGAGTCAAGATAACTCTTGCTATGCTTAGATATTATAGATTAAATTGTAGATATTTTTTATTTTGTATTTTAGTTTTTCTGTATGTCTCCGTAACATACAGAGCCCAACAGGTATGTATCTGAAACTCAGTTATTTTCATAGTTTATGTAAAAAGGTCCCAAAGAACAGAAGCAATGTGAAGTAGCTTTTCTGGCTTTTCTGGCACTAGCCTGAAGGAAGTTAAAAAAAAATAAAACAAAGCCCGAAGAGATGAGACAGTCCTGAAGGGCCCCTTAAGCTGATCTCATAACAGAAAATAAAATTATTGTTAACTTCTGCTCTCTAGCGCAAAAAAATGCACGCGAGACAAGAGACTGCTAAGCACTAAAGTATTATGTATGTACAGATGTATCTTTTTTTCCCAATGAAAGACTATTTTTGTAGTTTTTAAATCTGCTTCTTACTTTGGAAGCTCTCAGAGATAATTTGTAAATGAGTTAAAGCCGGGTCTAATAAATGCTGATGCTTTATTTCAATAACCTGCTCCACACAAATAACACCTCACGTGATATCACAGGAGTCAGCGCAACACTGATTTCGTAAAAATTTTATGGGGTTGTTTTTAAATAAAAGCAAGATTTAAGTTCTGCCATTATAGCCAACATTCTGAGTAGGTCTCATTTTACTTAAAATGGGGTGAGCTGAAAGTTTAGCAGCACTAGACTGAGGAGTGGCCTTGCTCCATACAAGGCCAGCAGGGCCACCAGGGAAGCAGGGCGAGCTTTGAAAGCGAGACGATGGGTTTCTCATCCTTGGTAACCCTTGGTTCACTTTATTCCCTTCCAGGGACTTGTGCCTCCAGCCCAGGCACGGCCTGATCTGCGCTGGGGATGCACAGCTGCTCCTGTCTGAGGATGTGCTGCGCGTCTTTCCACCAGAGATGGGATGAGAAAGAAAAAAACAGATCAATAACATCAGCCATAGGTTAATGGTGCAAAAATCTTAGCGCTTAGACGCCATTTTGAGTATTTTCTATTCCTGTAAGAGATGCAACTTCTATGTGTTGTCTCACTTGGCAGTTATGGGAATTTATTAATCGCAAGCCAAGTAACCCATTTCATTTTCCTTTCTTTGGTTACCATATCCACAGCCAGACAAGAGACAGCAGTTTCTGTGGCCAGCTTTGCTGGCAATCAATCTCTGCTGTTATTGTAGCCTCCTTGGTTGTAATGCTCAGCAGGGAGCATGTGTTCCTACATGCTCTCTGAAATATTAATACACAAAATTGTACTGAGGTTTCTGATAGCAGCAGATTGGTTTCTCTGAGGTTTTCTGATTAGAGGTGCATTGGTGATTCCGAGAAGCCAGTGGCGCCGAAACGGGTTAAACCTAATAAGGTTTTGAAAGCTGATAGCATAATTTAAGAGGGCTCGGAGTCACAAAGCTACAGACCTAGCTGACCCCAGCAAATTACAGTGTTTGTTAATGTTCTGCAACAGACATCTTCTAGTCAACCGAAAGCAGATATATTAAGTGAAAAATTGACTTGTGGCTCACAAAGATAGGCTACCCTTTCTTCCTTTTTTGTGCCAGCTGGTCGACTAAAATGTAAAGGGAGGGGCATCATGGCTTCTCTTTTTACAGGGGCTCTTGGGAAAGCAGTCTTCAAAAACATTAACTTCAGCTTCCAAATAAAGAAACATAATTGCCTTAAAATCTTTATCATCATAATCTTGTACAATATGTGCCCCTTGGGAAATCTAAAAACAATTTAAGGAATGGAAGACATGGGAAAAAAAATCCTTTTACTTTGAGCATGATGATTATAATCATATAAGCTTTCGAATCAGTGCAACTGGAATATAGAGTGATTAAAAAAAGCACTAAAATTTATATTGTGCTTTCAGAATCAGTGTTAATTAAATGAAGTGTTGGCCAACTCGCAGTGTTTTAAACTGAATCATCTTACTAAATGTTTAATGACAATAAGTTGGCTTAGGAATATTTATTGCAGACTTTCAAGGAGGGTTTTATTGAAATTCTGTTTCCAACCAGGGCAAGCTGACAGCTTTAAGAACCCAGTAACTGAACAGGGAAAAGGGATTTTCATCGTTACTAAGTCTAAATTAATGCAAACAATGAACAGAGGTAACAGTCTCATGACTCCTCTTATAATCTTGTTATGTTCTGAAGGAGGTGTCGGAATTCCCATGCCTCCCGTATTCAGTAATGAAAATACTCTCCCGGGCATAGACCAACACGAGCAGCAGTCGGCAGATGAAAAGGCTCGGCAAAATAGGAATAAAGGTGCAAGATGTCAATGGTGCACACCTCTGGTTATGTGTTAGCTGACATTCTTGAGACAGAAACTATAAGGCCTCTGCTCAGACTATTGCATCAGCCGCACCATTTATTCACTAAGACTGTTTGCTGGAGTTCAATTTATAACTTTTATTACAAAACAATAGTCTGAGTTCAGGCAAGGCCAAACACTCCATTTGGGCAGCTTTTTCAAGCCCAGAACCTTGCAGTCCTGACAGGACTCTCTGAGGTAGCTGATCCCTCACAGCAGAGGCAATATTATGAGGGACAAAAGTGGGTAGGGGCTAAAGCCACTCGCATTCTCCAGGTCTGCTGCTTCTGCTCTCCCTCCCTCCCTCTCTTCTGTTACGTGGACTGACTGGACTGTCCCAATGTAAGAGACAAACCAGACTCCACAAGGAAGCGGGGGATGTTCAAAACTGTCTTGGGAAATGTTGGGAGCCAGGGGCCACCTGGCAGTGGCAGGGCCTCCAATGAGTTTAAAATGTGCACTGTTGCTCTGCAACATGATAATCTCTCAATACGTATTCCCTCGATATGTTGCTTCAGATGCAATTGACTCATATGTAAAACTCATTTCAGTAAATAACTTTCTGACATGTCCCTTTTAGGAAATGAGAATTTAAGTACAATAAACAACATGAATCACCTGTGATGATCACAGGCAGAATTTGCATGTAAATTGGGATTAAAATCTGGGAGTTTCTGACTGTCAGTGCTGCCTCTGCACAGAGCCCACCTGCTTTAAGAAAAGAGAAAATGCTCTGTTGAGTCTGCATTCTACAAAAATAGCATACTTGGTGAGATTTTTATACCATTTGCTTTAAAGTATGAGACCTCACCTGAATTCACGGCACTCAACTTCCATGCCAGTGACTACACTGTCACTGCTGTGACCACAGTGTTACTGTTGTCACTGTGTCTGAAGGCCCAGTTCTTTTAATGGTCTATTTTTTTTTTTTTCCCCTTCTGAGAATGCAGTCTACATAAAGATGCCACACTTAGCCTCAGTGGGAAAGTTTACGGTTCAGTTCTTAAAGGCCTCCCACTCCAAGGTAAATTTTAGGGGAAGGCACTTTTGCCCACAAGTACCTACAAACGCTCTCATAGACTTCAAAAAAGAGACCTAGGAAGTCAATTATTTTTCATGTTGTTACTCGTTGGCATAAAAGTTAAAAAAGAAATAAAGGTTTAAAATAATCCACAATTTATCTCATCAGTATGTGGGAAGGATCTGTGTTTAGAGAACTGTCTAATACAGAAAAAATAAAAGAGCATTCAAAAAGAATCCCAAACAAAAAAAGCACAAACAATACCCCACCCCCTTGAATAAATCAAAAAAATCCAAACAACACACCAAACAAAAACTCTCACGCTACAAGTAAGACTGAGCACTGTCAATTGTCATTATGTAAAGATTTACAGAAAAAAAGCAATTACACAGGAAACTTTTGAATCACAATGCTGTTATTAAATAATCCTAATTTTCATACAATGGCAAGTTTCAGTAGTAGGTCCACTTCTGAGATTGTAAAAACAGCAGGATAATGCCACAGTGAAAGATGAGATAGATGTGTTGACACACTATTCAATGACTGAATTTTCACTCCTCCAGGTTGCAAATTGTTGACTGAGCACTGAGAGTAAAAACCTAATTATCTTCTTGAAGCTTTAACTTGGCACAGTATTGTTTTCTCGTTTTTTAAGTTTCCCCCCTTCTCATAATACAGATGGAAAAATTAAGACTGTCCTGTTGGTGGTGGCAGCTCAGGATTTAGTACCACTTTGAGACAATGCAATACATTTCAGTGACTAACAAATGAAATATAAAACATTAAATCAAGTTAAAGAGAAGTGTGCTTAAAGCTGTAAAAGCTTATTTTGTGTGAAATAAATTTAGAGGATAATATATAAACCCGCTAGTTGTTTTTGGGGTTTTTTTTCTAGTCCTGCCTGAAAATACGCACTGTCAGTGTGTGACTATAGATTTTTACTCCCAGTTCATAACTACAAGGGACCTTCTACTGTGAGCTACAATAATGGTAATTTCAGTGATAGAAAAACTACTGCCACCACCACACACACACACACACACACACACACACAAAAAAAAAAAAAAAAAAAAAAAAAAAAGGGCAAGAATCTAGTCTGATTCCCAAGAATTTAGAATATGATAAAAAAAAGTCTCATGCTGTTCTTCTTAAGGCTTACTATAGGATTACATATTACATCAGTATTTTTCTTCTTTTTATCTTCATAAAAAATCACTGGCTTAACAGGGAAATCATGAATCAAGGATAGCTAGAAAGATAATGTCAGTGAATTAATACTTCAAGGAGAGGATAACTGGGGCTGTAATCCTGAATTCCAGAGTGAACGCCTGAACACCACCTGTGTAATCTGCATGATTTAGACATAGACGCTTTCAGATGTAACTCCTGCCTTGTGGTAAAGTTTTCATTTGAGAGAAACTGAAGTTCAATAATTTAATGTATTTTTTACATGAAATAGGCATAATGAGAATAGATAAAGGCTGGGTATCAAGACAGCTTTCTCAAGTAACACAGCCCAGCTAATGCTGGTAATCTTTGCCTGACAGGTCTTGAATTCTTTTAAGTAAAGTGGAACAACTTCAGCAAAATAAAGGCGGGATAACTCCCTCTGTTCTACAGATCAGCATAATTAGGGTTCTCTGGACAGTTGGGATAAATGGGATTAAGAGGTCTCAGACAGAGGAATGATGTGAATCCAGCTCTTGGTGATGGGTTCAGCACTAAGATGCTGCATGAAAACACCTCCACTCAGCGATGAGCCAACAGAAGGATGGTGGTTGTAGCTGTGGTCTGAGAACCCCTGGTACTGAGATTTTTATATCAACTAATTTTTTTGTGCTAAAAAATACATTCCTGCAAGGTCTGGCTGCAATGTTGAAAAGTCTACAGGAAGAAGAATCTTGCAGCTCTCCACACACTCCACCAAAATAGCTAATTATATATCTTTTAAAACATAAGTTTAAACCACTTTCTCATAGCTTTTGAAGATGTCTATCTAATGTGGAAAAAAAGGAAAAAAATTAGATTAGGAACTGAAGGTTTCCTTAGGCATTTTTCTAGGAGACTAGACACATCTTGTTTAAGGTGAATGGATAATGCATTTTATTTTCATGGGGGAAAGAAGAGAAAGAAAATAGATTTGTTAAGTTTACCATTTTCTCCACAAACATAAAGACAGGAATGAATGTATTGACATTTCTTTGGGTTTCAAGATCTGTGAAGTTTTCATAAAGCATAGAAATTATTAGAAAATGTCTAGTAATACCTTATTCCATCATTCATTTTCTCTTCATTCTTCTGTGTCAGAACTTTACAAAGAGCATGTCTGTTTCTTCTACTGCAACAAGAGCTCCTATCAAAAAATTATTAGCTTAGCTAAAGGGGAAAAAAAAAAAAAAAAAGGAAATGCATATAGTCCGATAAAAAGCATGAAGATTTGCACATGCAGCCGGTGCTCCTTAAGTGGGCTGCAAAGGAAACTAGACTGTGAATTTTAATGTGTAAGTATAAGCAGCTTTAGAAAGATTCACTAAAGGGCATGCTCGTATTGCAAATGACAGTACAGATCAAAATAACGGGTTGCCTCCTGCTCCCAGAAAGAGCTGCAATGAACTGTTTGGAATTTCACCTTGAGGTCACCTCTGGCCTCAGTTGTCTTCCTTAGTACGTACACCACTCAATAACCACTGTGGTGCTAGTGACATTATCCCATCAGTATTGCAAAATTCCCAGTGCAACCGTTGCTTCATGTCTGAAGATGTGTGCATTCCAGTGACGGGAAAAAATATTTTAAAGCATACCAGATTTATATAGCACCCTCTAACCTAAAGGATTTCAATAATTTTCAGAAACTACAGGCCTCTAGCAAAGTTAAAATATGACTTATCACTTGGATGGGTTGCAACAGCTCAGGAGCATGCAAAGCTCTTACTGACAGGCTGGTCATATTATGGGGGCGGTAGTAATGGCTTACTTGGATTAAATATTTTTTACAAAATTTTACTAATTTTTCAGTTCAGTACTACAAAGATGAACTAAAAGTTTCCTTCTCCTCGTTAAAGAAATAAGTTTATTATTTCTTCCCGTAAGAACTCCAAGTTGTTTATACAGTATTCAATTAATTTACCTTTGAAGGATGAATGTGACAGTCAGGTTTGTTCAGATGAGGATCCGGAGTTCCAGAAAGTCTGGAGATAAGATGCAGTATTCCGCTGTACAAATGCAATTCTACTGTATTAAATTAACTTCTCTCAGTATTCATACTAATGTAAGAACACTGTCAGTATCATTCCTAAAATCTTCCCCATCCAGTTCTTTTAAGCTAGCTGTTTAGCTCTCTGGTGACTCTTGGTTTTGCTCTTTTTATGGTCACCTACAAAGCTGTCACCATCTTCAGTTCTGTAGAATAGTACCAAAACTGTAAGTGACCTGGCTTAGGACGCTATATCCTAATTTAAAAAGCAGCTGTGAGCAATAGAATTGTTTAATGCAGATCAGCTTTAAGTTTGCTTTATTCTATCGATATTATTGCTGCAGACAATAACTGAATACTAAATAGTATTCACTGTGAGTGAAAGATCAGAAATTTGAAGTTAATGTGAGAACAGCACTGTTAAATAGACATCAAGCAACAAAGCCCCACCGAAAAGAAAAGTAGTCCTTAGGATTGAAGGACTAAATACCCTTTGGACATTACTATGAATTAAATTCATTATTAGAGTTAAGGTCACACTTAACAGTTTGCTACATTAGACTCATCTTTTGGGGTTTTAAGTGCGTCTTTGGCTGTTCCTCAGCTAAAACCAGAAAAATAACCCTATTTTTTTAATAAAGACCATTTTATGCAATTTCTGTCCTAGAATTTAGATACAGTGATACACAGCTTTAAAAGCACAGAATGAAGCTACTTTAGTAGTATTACCTAGTTAGCCATGAGGCTAACCTTTTTTTTTTAAAAAAAAAAACCCCTCCACCATAGAATTGCATATGACGGGTGAAAAAGTCACCTCTAAGGACCAGTCATCCTCTACTGATTTAAAAAAAGTATGGTTTGAAACAATCAAACACCTCCTTTGCTGCAAACCAAAGCCAGTGTTAGAACTAGATATTATTAAATTAATTACATTTAATGCTGTTGTTCAGTTTTGCTGAGTCCAAATTGCCAAAACAGAGACAATAAAATTCGTACACAGGCTTGATCAGAAGCCAGTGAAATCACTGACAAAGATGCAAAAAAATCTGCATGGATTGGTCTCAAATATTTAACTTATAGAAACTGTAGATAAATACTTCCTAGTAGTGATGGGAGGTAACCTCGCACAATCATAGAAAAATTAAGCTGGAAAATATCTTTAAGATCATTAAGTCAAACTGTAAAATCAGGCACAATGGCAACGGAGAATAGTTTGGAAAATGTAGGCTGGATGTTTGGAAAACATTTTCACTGGGAGAGCGATAAAACTTCTCCCTTAAAAAGCTTTGGAGACCACATTACCCCGAAAGGCTGTGGGCTTCCTATCCATGCAGTTTCCCAAGACTGAGCTAAACAATGCTGCAGCTATCCCTTCACTTCTTTCCTTCTCTCAAATAGGACAGAACATCCTAAAATTTCTGCTTTAGCAGACCATATCCTTCCTGAGATCCTTAGATGTGTCCCTGCTTATCAAATGGCCAACTCTTTTGAATGATACAGGATTGTAGAAGGAACTCACGTCACCAAGTAATTACTGGTTCCAGCACAAGGCAGAGAAGGAAAAGAAATGATTCAAGCTCCTGTTACAGTGAGTGCAAGTCTAAAATATATAGAATTTGCTTCTCTGTGCCTCCTTGCCTTGTTATTTCACAGAGCTGAAGCAAAGCAACCAGCCAGACAGCTTTCTCTTCTGGATAATGACAGGATGGCTTCGAGCAGCGCTAAGAGATATTGCCACTCTCAGAATCACACATTACTGATTTCCCAGCAGGTGATCAAGTGCATCCTCCTGAGGAACATTTACACTCTACTTGTATGTTACAGAAGTTTTCACACATCTGAAAAAGAGTAAAATTAACTCTTGTTGAAGTTCGGAAGATAAACAAAAGCACTATTGACAAGCACTACTAATATACAGTGGTGACTGCTCAGTACAGTGGTACTGTGGTCATTATTACACCACGTTTCCTTTCCTACATCATACACTCTGAAAGCAAATGAATGTGATGGATAAGTTTAACATTTTTAACAGACTGTATTGTTTAAGGTAACTTAGAGTATCCAATGGGTGAGGCTGTGAAGTTACAGAGCGGTTGTATGCTAATATATATGGCACCAAAAAGTGGCTAAATCACCAACTTCATAATGAGCCGAGGACTCTGAAGGTGAAAGTCAGACTCAAAACAGATAGAAAAAACACTCCAAGAACAACCTTGATCCTAAACCTCTCTCTGAAGTGTTGTTCAGCATTAGGGCTCTAGGCCTCTTCTTATAGGAGATGAATTTTAAAGTACAGAAATTTCTCTTGTTGCCAAGAAAATTGAAAACACAGTGTTGCAAAATCAGTAAGGCTGAATTATGGAAATAAAAAGGAGTAGAATTGATTTGTTCACTCGTTATCAGAGAGCAAAAAGTTTCTCTCACAGATTTTATGTTCAGATAGTAAGAGCCTGCCAAAACTCTCAGATGAAACATACAAATTGTGATATACAATTCTATGATATGCAATATAAATCCACCTATACTATCAATTTTGTTGCCAGATATTCACATCTCTGCCTGTTACCTCTCAACTTCTGACAATCCACAGAAGTGTTTTAAAAAGGGCTGGGTTGCAAACGCTATTTAAATCGTATTTTAGATTTAACCTCAGTAGTTTAGATAGATGAAAAGTCTGACTCTCACGGCCAAAATAAAGCAGGGCAATATTTCAGCCCTTCATAGAAAGCACAAAACCATTTTACTAAAATCAATACAAGAGCATACAGTACCAAGGTTTTGGTTTTATATCTCTTCCCTCCCCCATTCCCTTGAGAGTACTATACTGAATAGTTTACTATCTTGCTGGAGTACAATACTTTAATAGTAAGTAATATGTCAAAGAGATGTTTTTGAGCACGGTAATACTGGGATTTTATATCAGACCACAGGTTTCAGAATAATCAATGTATATTTATAATGACTTAATTACAGTGATGAGATATGTCTCTGCTTCCCTAAGGAAAACTGAAGAGTATAGTTTCAATTATCAGTACCATCACCCAGCTAAATGCAGTTTTGCAAAGTTTGCTATTAGCAAAACCCATTTAAGCTCAGTGAAAGTAGATTTTTCAATAAGAGGCTCTGGAGATATCCAATGCATTACAGCAGGCTTAGGAACAGAACTTGTTGAAGGAACCATCTCACCTGAGCAATGATCAAGGCTTTCACTTACTGCCATGTGGCTGAAACATTCACTGGGAATATCATAAAAAAACTAGTTCAAGTCCTTGTGATATGCTGCTGCAGTTACAACCTGAACCTCATGGTTTGCTTTTAATTCATGGAATACCTAAACCAAAGTGATGGTAAAGGACTAGCCTTAGACCTTAGACCTGTAATATTGATACCCCTTACAAATTTCTTCGTGGATGATTTCTGAAGCTGAAAAACTAAAGTCAGACTTGAAAAATAGTCTTGTTTGTTTCTTATTTTATTAATATGACAGCAAGAGAGACAACAATGTTAAATTTGGTGTCATTTGCTCAGGCAATTGTAACTTTGAGATCCACAAATTTTATGCCTGGCAACCTGAAGTTTGTTAGCCAAGTAAGTGTTTATAGGAGATGATTTGTACAAATGCAGTTATCCATATCACATAGCTGCATTAATCTACTTAGAAGTGAATGGAAGGGATGAGGAAAAAAGAAAGAAAAAATGTGTGTTTAAATCTTCTTGGTGGTAGTCCTGTGAGAAAGGATAAATCCCAATATTTTTCACTGTTCCAACATGTCGCTTCTGGTTGCTTTGCAGTTCAGTGTTCCAAAATTTAGCTTCTACTCAAGTCAAATGAAAGGACGATAGAAAAAAACCTTTAAGACAGAAAGTAAGCAAGAAAAGACCATGATGCTTTCTATGGCATTGAGCATTGAGTCTACAATGAGTCTGAACGCGGGCAGGAGTACTGGACAGAGAGCTGTCTCCTGCACAAGGCTGTCAGCTATTCATTCTTTCCCATGGATACCACTTTCCTTGTGCAGACAGGAATGTACTCAAATGTACCCAAAAACCAGTGGCAAAACCCCTTCCTGCAGTGTGGGAGGACTGGGTTTTGTAGAAAGGGTTTGGTAGTGGGGAGGCCACAGGGGTGGCTCCTGTAGGGAGCTGCCAGGAGCCAGTTTTGGTTTTGAAAGACAGTTGTTTACTAAGGAAAGCTAGAGCCTCCCTTGGAATGGAGAATGTAAACCCCCTTCCCTTCACATTATTATAATTTTGCAATTAGGGGCTTTCAGGCAAAGATATGGGAAATAGCAGTAACAGTCCTTTACTAGGAATATTAAAAAAAAAAAAAAAAAGAAAAAAAGAAAAAAAAAGAAAACACAAGCGTAGTAGTACCCAAAAAAAAACCCCAAAAACCCCAACAACAACAAACAACAACAACAAACAACAACAACAAAAACAAACACAAAAAAACCACAAAAAAACCCAACAACAACACAAAAAACCACCCCCCCAAAAAACCAAAACAAACAAACAAACAAACAAACAAACAAACAAAAAGAAAAAAAAAGAAAAAAAAAAGAAACACAACACAAACAAGCAAGGAAGCAAACAAAAATCCTGGGGGAAAAACCCTGACAGAGTCAGGGATATGACCCGGCATCCTGTTGGTCAGGGTGTTGGAAGCAGTCCAAATAAGTCCTCCTGGAGTAACAGATGTGGTTCTGTGGAGTAGAAAGTCCAGTGGTGGCGAGATGGGTTCAGTATTCCTCCAGGGATCCAGTGCAAAAACTGGATACCTTATGTTCTTCACTCCCAGTTTTTATCTAGCTGGGAACAGTTGGCTCCTCCCCCACTGTGTGGAGCATCTCCCAATGGGATGATAGAATGTGTCATGTCACTGGTGGGCCCTGATGGCCCATTATCAGAAGATGTCCCGCTGGAGGATGGAGGGGTGATGAAAGAGATAAGAAACACTGCCCCATCTGGTTTGAATGGCTCGGCCATTATCACAAGGCATCTGCCCCCCTCCCCCCTGGAGTTACAAGAGATTAGGAAAAAACATTTCCCAGCAGCTTTCAGCAGATGAAATAGAATACACATTTTCTGGTTACATAACCCAAGACATTCCACCCCCACCCCCCCCTTGGTCTGATGGAGACAGCACCAGCCATCTCCAAGTCTGGCCAAGGCTGAGCACATCAACAACAGTGGTGCTGCCTCCCAGACAATGAACTTAAGAAGTGGAAACAAAATGTTTGTGGAGGGCTGTTTCCTGTGGGAGGGAGGAGTGAGGAGTCTTCTCCCTGAGGAGGAAAAGGAATAGCAGAGACAGTGTATGGTGAAACAACCACAACCCCTGTTCCCTGGTGCTGCTGGGGGGAAAGAGGGGGAGAAAACAGGAGCAAAGTCAAGTCCAGGAACAAAGGAAGGCTAGAATCAAATGTCATTGGCAAATTGCTCATTTTTTAAAGGCAACATTTGTGCTTTCTAAGAACCAGGTATTTTATTATTTATACCAGGTTTTTATTATTTTGCCAGAAACTGAGAACATAAATATCCTAGAAAAATATCCTCACGAATATCTTCACTTCTGTCTTCCAAAGGACAGACTCTTATATAGTTTTACATTAACATAACATTAAGGATTTCAGTAAAACATCAATAAAATGTAGTAGTGAACTCAATGTTGTAAAATAAACATTTTACCTTGATGTGCAAATGTGACTGTCACATTAAATAATATGACTGTCAGAGATCTGAGAAAGAAGGAGGCCCAAAACTAGACTGTCTCTGGAACTGGTCTGTAAACATCTGTATAATAATTATTTTTCTCTCTTTTTTTAAAAGCAATCTTATATTCTGCCACTTATGTTACAGTCATCCTAGAGTTTGAAAGAGAACAGCACATTTTATCCACCCTACAAATCTTTAATTATTTCAACAAGACCACCATGCTGAAAGGAAGGACCCAAGTGCTTCTACTAAACTGAAGAAGAAATAAAACTGACCTGTTAGAGGATGTTTTAGATGACTTTTGCAAGCAGTATCCAACCTGCTTTAAAGCACATATCGCCCCTTTCTTGTCCTGTTCTCTTTCCATTTATATAACTGTCATGAAAAGATATTTTGTAAAATTGATGGAAAGAGATTTCCACCACATTTTGAAGAACCAGTCTTCTTGGACAAACTGAAATAAGTTCAGTCTTCTTTCCACTTAGAGCAGAAATGACAAAAAAAAAAAAAAAAAATCCAGAGAAGTAATAGAATTAATAAAAATATTATGCAATATTGTTTGCCCTTTTTCTTTCTGATGTCTACATTGAACTCTGATCAACCACTGTTAAAGTGTATGAACATGTCATACTTTAATGTTTCTCTCTACTATGCAGTGAAGTATTCAAGCAAGAGACCTTCTTGTTTTCATATTTGCAATAGCTTATTGTCAATTCTTTGTTCAGGGTGCTGAAAGTTCTGGAAAAGGAGATAAATATCTGTAATGCCAGACTGAAGTCTTGAATACTCAGGTCATTCTCTCATTTGCTGGAGACCTGTTGTGTTTTTGTTTTCCTTTATTTTTTTATTTGGAAGAGAAAAAACGAACAAACAAACAAACAAACAAAACCTAGAACCTGAGTAACCTGAGTCTAAACTTGTCTGATCTTTGATACACTTAAAGTTTCAGAAATGTACTGGGAAAAAAAAATGCATGGCATGTATTCTGTAATATATAGATTTGCAATGTGTACTTTAGCATTAATTATCTTTCTTCTAAGGATTTTTTCACTCCTCTATTTAGGATGAAGTATTTTATTGAAAATAAGACAATTTTGTTGTGGTTTTTTTTTTTTTTTTTTTTTTTTTTTTTTTTTTTTTTTTTTTTTTTTTTTTTGTCCAATAGTTACAATGCAAGCCTGAAGTTTAGAAATCTCAGATAAATCTATGTTTTGCTGTAGACTAACTGTATCACCTTGGAGAAGTCATTTTGTCTGTGTGTTACAATCCTGTGTCTATAAAATGAAAATAATAATAGTATTTCTCTATCAGTGGGGTGTTGTAAGGGGTGCAGTTTCCATGGGGATGAAAACAACATTAGTTTCCTAAGCACCTTTGTAATCACAGATTCATTTTAATTAGGAAAGGCCTTTTGGATTTATAATGAAAAGAGAAGGTGACTTATTATGGCTGAATTTATCAGCCTTGGATGGGGGCAGCACAACTCCAGCTATCATTGTGGCACCTGAGAAACAAAAGGAGCAATGGGATTCAGGGAAGACCCACAATGAGGCATACATATTGCCACATAATGCAAACCAGTAATGCAGTAAATACTGATGTCACACAGAGATCATCGGAGCAAACAAATGCATCTTCAGTATTATGGAACTTTATCACAACCCTCTCTACTCATGCCAATGCATTTTGCGTGCAGCTGAAATAATATTTCTGAGAAGAGTCACTTTTCCACGTTCTCTAAAGATTATTCCTATACTCAGTGTTGAATCATGCATATCCCTTCCTGAAATCGTTTTAATCTTCCCTCTCAAGTTCGGCTGCATTGAAATGTATATTCTGTGTGAATGGTGCCTTGGTGCAGCAGTTACTCCATTTTGATTAGAATGTTCCTGTGAACCTCCACAAACTAAAGCCCATTTTTAATAGAATTCGCTTTTGACACAGACTTGTCTTTTTGTGAGACAAACGTCTCCTGAGATTTCTGACATCTTTTACCTCTGGCGAACTAGATAGAGAACCGATCTTTGATTTTTGATCAAGACTGAATGGGGAGAATAAAGGAAAAAAAAAATAGCTGATGATAAAGACTTAGTTTTGGGTTATTTCTCCTAATAAACATGTTTGGGAATGATGCATATGAATTCTGCGCTGTGGGAAATATAAAGATGGCAGACAAGCATGTAAAGACTCCATTGAACAAAATATCCTAAGATAAATGAGAAAAAGGAGTGGCTCAAGCAACAGGCAGAAGGACAGAAGGACTACGTCTCTTCTCTGTACAAAAATTTTCCAGATGATCAAGGAAAGTTCATTTTCCTGTCACTGCAGCAAGGTTCTTTTTATGTATATAATCATCTAAACAGCATAGAACAACACAATTTGGTTCAGCCTTCCTTCTTTTTTTTTTTTTTTGGTCACAAATGAGAAGCTTTAAATTTAGAATATTAAATCAAACGTCTGGGCTTCCTGCTCCTTAGAAAATGAGCCAAGAGGAAAAAGGGACTGAATAATATGCAAGTTATATAAAAAAAAAAAATACCACAAAGATTTTTACTGCTTATGCACTTCTTTAAATGATCTCTATTGGAAAAAATAAAGTGAAAGACAGTCTACATGCCATCAGGAAGGAATGATATAAAGAAGAAACAGGTGTGCTCTTTTGTTTTTACCTATCTACTAATTTCTCTCTTTTGTTGATACTGTCAGGTAGTGTCTAGTGAGCTGACAAATCTGAAAGAAACTGATAAAGCAAAAGAGATAACAGAATTAGAACTAAATGTATGTCCTTGCAAAGAAAATGTCTTTTTACTGTGCTTGTTGTGACCAGTTACCTTTCTATACTGCCCAGTCATAAAGCATTTGATGGACAAGTTATTTTTCACAGAAATGTTTTTACAGGAGCAGAGCTGAGCACGCTAGCACAAAAAAACCCTTTGTTGGATGGTTCACACTGCACATCTCTGTTATCATTTGCATCTTCCACCAAAAATTTTTTTAGAAAATGCATTAGAGAATGAATGCTAAATATAAAATAACTTATTCTTTAGAATAAAAATAGTAAGATGAATTATCTAAAAAATACTACAAAGGTCTCACAGGAATAAACAAGTTTCCCACATGATTAACATTTCTCCTGACTGACAGTGTCTCAAACAAAAGTCAACCGCAAAGAAATGCACATGAAAAAGCAAAACCAATTCACAAATCATTTGCGAGCAGTCAAAAAGGCCAAATTCACGGCATAAACAGATCTCTAGTAATAGCCTATCTCTAATTTGGAATGATACCAGCTGTCGTCAATTTGCTGAGAATTCAGATTTTGGTGTGGAAATTTTTTTCACTTCATCCATCACAGTCTGACTTAAGAGGGTTGGAAGATAAAGGGGGAAAAGTAAATAAATTCTGTTCATTGCCCAAGGCAAAATTTAGTTTGTTACTCCGTTTGTTGCAGTATGCATCACTTTTAATGAACTTTTAAATTAAATCCAATTACATTTTTTGTCTTTTTTTTTAATCTCGTGAAAGAATAAAAACATGTTTATATGCCTCTGAGTTCAAGAAGTCCTAATATGAGAGGTGAAGAATGGGCCAGCCATGTGTTGTTACTTCAGAGGTTAAGGTGGCTTTTGCCATGCGTGTCTGATCTTCATCAAGACTAAATGAAGGAAAGATCAATATTCACTTTACTATCAATAAAGAAAACCAAAGAAAATTTCATCCAAAGACCAAAAATAAACAAAAGAAAGACGGGGGGAAAAAAGAACAGGATTTAATTGCCATTGTGTGAAAGAGTCAAAAGACATCACAGACCACCAGCAGAAAAAACGTGAAACCTAAAAAAACCCACATGGTTTCAGAGAAATCTCCACCTGCTGTAAGTAACCCACTTAGCCAGCTTTGTTTAAGTGCTCAAGTAAGGTTAGCTAAGAGAATTTTGCATAGTTTTCACATGTAAACCTTAAAGTTAGGGAAAGGGGGGGGGCAATACCCAACCTCCACGAAAAACTGCTTCCACTCGGAGGTTGCCCTGATGGTGGCACTCTTCACTCTTGGATCCACTCACTCACACCTGCCATGCAGAGAACAATTCACAGGATGGATTTAGCGTTCAGAAATAGGAAATCTTAAGAGAAGCTTTCCCCATTTTTTACATGCAGGCCTCAGAAAACAACTGTATAAATGTGCTATTTTTAAAAACAATGGATTTTAATAGAGAGAGTGTGAAATCGTGCCGTTCCAATCTAAAATGTTCTCTAGTCTAAAAGGACCTCTCTTCACTTTCTCTGTATTTTTCTCCTCCCACTGCAAATGGCTTAGAGAACTGTTTTTGCTAGTCACTGCTTTTATTTGATTTTTTTTTTTTTCTCTCCTCTTTACCAAGTTAAAATGTTTCTGCAATATTCATGAATTCAGCAGCAGCTCAGGAGTGGGTGTCAGGTGTTGTTTTGCTACTGTTTCTCCTGCTGGGTCCCCTGCTCAACCAGAGAGTACAATCACATTTTAGAATTTAACAGTCTTTAAGCTGGGGAGGGTTTTTGTTGGAGAGTGTTGTTTTTTTTTTTTCTGTGGGTGGAACATGTGGCTGTTGTGGTGGTGTACTTAATATCCATGCCTGAAGAAATAAATGTCCTGAAAATGGTAGGCTTTTACTGGTTCTTGCAGTGCTACATTAATACTCTCCCATATTAGATTAAAACTATATCTGAGATATATATGTATATATACCTGATTTTTATATATCTATATATATATCTATATATAGATTTATAGATGTGTTTGTGTATGTGTGTATGGGTCTGGAAGTTAGGGTCAAAAAGATCTGTGAACAGGTTGAAGAATAGCCCCAAACTGCTGTCAGAAATTCGCAAACTGCACGTTTCTGCACATGTTTCTACTCACATGGTAGAAATGAGCATGTTGAAATTTACATATATATTGGAATTTCTCAAAGGAATTAATCCCATTCTCAGACAGCAGTTCAGTTTATTCCTCTACAAACCCTTGCGCAAATCAGCCAAACAATTTGTCTTGTCAAATGATTCAGATTAAACACATACAACAAGCCCAACTATGACTAGACACGCATTTCAGAATTATATAAAAATGATAGGTTCTTTCCCTTCCTTTCTCTAATTTTCCCTCTTCCTCCATCATAACATTGAATTAAGGGAATAAGTAGAGTAGTTCTCAGCCTAATTGACAGCAGTGAGCCAGTGGAAAGATGTTGCCTCTACGTGATATCAGTATTCCACATCCTCCCTCAGGTTTAGAGATTGGTTGTGCCAGCTGCACAAACCAGTGAGGGCAAGCAGAGCTCATGGTCTTGAAAGGAGAATTAGATGGATAGGTACGAAATAGAACTCTAATGTTGAAGTAAATAATGGAAAGAACTGATATAACTATTAATTATATGTTGTTGGGAATTTTTTTTTCCCCACTTAGAGGGAGGGTAATGGAGAGTTTAATTAGAAAAAAGAAATAAGGAAGGCAATTACTGTTCCATCCCATCACTTCCCTCAACATGATTAACAGCTAGAATTGTGTAGGCCTTAGGGCAGAGTTGAGTCTTGAGTATTTGAAAGAGATATCGTTTTTGTAGATCACATCAGGGCAAAAAGAAATCACATTTTTAAGTCATATCCTGCACAGATAATACAGTCAAAGAAAAATTACAATATTAGAGATTTTTATCAGTTGGAACAGTATTACATCTGTGAATTCTGTTGCCAGTGAGTCTGCTATCTGCAACCTTAGGGAATATACGATATTTATGATAAAAACTGGTGAAAGTTACAGGCAGCTGAATTTTAGCAAGTGCAAGTAAAGATCATGCTGCAACTTTTTCTAAGATGAATGACTAGCATGAGAAGAAAGAAAGTCAATGAAGAAAGATGATTTGGAAAAAAAAAATAGTTTGCAGGACTAAAAATTACAAATAAGTTAATTTTAAATATACTAAAGGAGGAGGAGAGAACATACAACTGTATCAGAAAGCAGCCAGCGAAGTGAGAAAAGTAAAATCCATTTTGGAGAAAGGAAAGCATGACATTCAAGACAGGGTGAGGCAGATGTCACAGCTGAGAAACTAAAAAGGTGTAAAGAGACTGAATGACCATCTGCATTTTCTTTAGCATCAAAGAAGGTTCCTAATTCTCAGGTTAGAGACAGAAAGAGCTCATATCAAAGAGGTCTGAAAAGAAGAATGAAAACATGGGGTTTAAAGCCAAAGGAAGGCTATGAAACAGCAAAGCGAAGTGGTGTGCTCTCCCTGTATGATACGGCACTGTACAACAGGTGAAAATCCTGCAAGGATTACTCAAAGCATATGAAAGACAGCAGTGTGTTTGCTTATCTCGTTCCATTTTCCCCTTCAGATTTTTTTTTTTTTCTTTTTCTTTTTCTTTTTCTTTTTCTTTTTCTTTTTCTTTTTTTTTGCCTGGGTGAGATTATTCTCTATGTGTTCTGATGTTGCTAAGGTGCCTTTACGGAAAGCATTTGGTGATTCAGTCTGCACTGCATGCTGTGTTATTGGAAATAAGTTATCCTGGCTTTTAGAGACAAAATGAGCTGCCAGACTGATTTCTGATGATGCACAATGGGTTTTGTATGGCTTTCTAATAAAAGGCAAGGTTCTTTTTTCCACACACTGGTAGAAGGCAAAAGGAAAAAGGTAAACTCTATCCCAGTTGTTACAGGCTTGATCTAATATATCAAATGTATTTTTTAGTTTTCTCTGCAATCATTCTTGTTGCTTTACATGTGCTGAATTAGTGTCTGTTATTAGTTCCTCATCTAAACTGTATGTGAAGAAATTATTATTTTATCTGTCCTTGATGTGACTAAGAGCAACACAATGACCTTCTTTAAAGTAATTCCCATGCAGTATCCTAAATACACTTTTTAAATAGATGTACTGAGAACAGCCATTTCCTCATATCCAGAAAGTAGTAACACTGCTGCCATCCTCTGCTTTTCATTTATGTACACTTATCTTACACTCCTGCACATCTCTCTCTGCGTCTGCCTGGGCATGTTTTTGGAGGACAAAAATGGGAAAGTCTGCCATCGGTATCAAGTATTATTTAATTGCTTAGAAGTAGGCAACGATGTGTCGTGTGCGTGTGCGTGTGTGTGTGTGGCCAGCTGCAGAAAGGATGTAATAGTCTAGGAGGCTGGTAACATGCCAGGAAGCTGGGGATTGTTCCCTTGATGGCATCCAGATGTATTATTTGCAAAACTCCTACGGTGTTTGCGTTTGTGTTTGCGTGTGTGCGAGCGCAGCTGGTTAGTGAAGTGTGCAGGCTGTTACGTGCGCATGAAAAAAGAGTAACCCCCATCTCCCTTCAGAAGATGTTTCTTCACCTTGCTAAACAAGAATACAATTCGCCAGACTTAGCAGAGCTATTTCAGGATATCCTAGAAAGGCACAGCAGAATTGTGAGAAAACATAGCTGGCAGCTGGAGCGCAGAAGCCAGAGAATGGCATGCACAGCGCCTGCCTCTGCTCCGCTCTGCTGAGCGCTCTGTCTCCTTTATTTGCCTGAGAACTGTAACTGTACACAGACACCCTCGCGCTCCTCCCTCTGCTTAGCTCGGAAGGTGAAAGAGAACTATTGACGTGCAGCCCCTCACCAAAAGAGAAGGATAAAAATATCTCAGTTTTGGCTGGAATATTTCGTCGTGAAAACTATCCAGCCTTGGTTCAACCTGATCTCTGCAAAAGATTAGCAACCAGAGATTTCTAGCGTCACTACAACTTACAGTGCATAAAAAGATGCAATTTTTGCGGGAGAAATGTATGGATTTTTTTTTTTTTTTTAATTATTATTCTACTCTAGCTTCAGTACCAGATAGAAGCAGTGGTTGCTGATATATAGTTACTCACCTTTCCAGTAGATGGTAGTACAGATGTACTTAAAAGATTATTACATTTGGGACTGAAACAAACGGTATGTAGACATCTTCAAATACTGAATAAGGAAGAATTTTTAGCTGTATCAGTTTTAAAACTTAAAGCCAGCTAAAATTGCCATTGGGGGGAAAAAATGAACATCAGGACCTCTTTTATTCTAGGCATTGATCTATAGCAAGCTACTGAAAGTTTTATTTTGATAGAAACCTAGGTTGAAATGTAAATACACATAATTAAAAGGATCTCTATAAATCATTGACACAGCTATTTATGTAGTGTTCTATTGTCTGTGGTGCATGATAGTCCCACTGAATGCAAAAAGCTGTGGTTGTGTTAGTCTGTGTTATAAACTGCATGTATTCAGATTTAAACTGGGCTTGACTTAGTTATTTCATAGAGATATGAAGCTTTACAGATTTTCCCTCGTATATCTGTTATTCCTGTCTGTGCTGATTTTATGAGAAATTACTAAACAAACATATGATAAGAAGTGCAGTTCATTAATGATTTAAATATAATTTTAAAAATAAGCCATGAAAGATACTCCTTAAAATAACAACTTAAATTTTAAGTATTCTAAGGGGATTTTTTTTTTTACACAGTATTTTAACTCTTTAACAAACCCTAACAGAATAAATATGTAGAAAAGGAAGAGGAATTGTTCACATTTTATCTAATAACCAAAAATCAGAATTTATTGAAGCCAAGATAATTGCCACACAAATAAAACAAAAACAAAAACAAAACACAGATGTGAAAAAATTGACTGTTATTTAGTGCATAGATTTCTATTTCTTTTTTGTTTCCTGACAGGGAATATTAACATTTGATCTGTTAATATCTACAAAATATTTTCATAAGCCACGTCAATACATAAGATCCATGGGCTGTTTTTTATTGCCATTATGGTTCCTACTGGTTCATTTCAGAGTCACATACATGCTATCAGCTGCTGCATGTTACTAGATACACTAAACCCTGCTTAGAATAAATCTCCATGAGCTCTCTGAACACTGACACCAGCAACAGCTGATGTTAATCGATATGGCTGTCGCTCCAAAGCCCTAAAGCATTAACATAAACTTCTAATTAGGAGATATGCACATACATATACAGACATATGTACATATATGTATATAAACATAACCTTGTAAGAGAGACGGGAAGGAGAATAAAACCATTATTTGTTTTATTAGTGTTATCTGATATATTGTAATGATTGCCACTGAGGTAAATCCTATGCAGGATTTACACTTGAGGGAAAAAGCAGGGGGTTCATTTTAAATGACACACTCAAAAAATCAAGATTGGTAGCAAGGCAGAAGGTAAGTAATTATGTGGAAGACCATGGATTCTGCTCTGATAACCCGTTTTCAGCAAAAATAGTAGAGTTATGGCAATAAGAGCCACTACCTTCTGGATGATGTCAAAAGAGAAATTGTCTTGACAAATGAGGGAGATTTTAAATGTGATTTTTCTCTGACCTACAATACAAGGAAAGGTTATGCTAATATGTTAAGGCACAGGACTTTGCTAATGGCTGAGCTGTAGACGAGGTAGTGTAGCTCAAGACAAGAGTCAGGTCTTTGTACTTCTCTCTCCCTAAGTGACTGAGAAACACTCATTATCCTGTCCTAGGTTATCCTATTATAAATGCTCTTAGCTTATTATAAATGTTCTCTGATATAAATGTTGCAAACAGTGATCTTGGAGAAGAAAGCGTGAAGTTTCTGGCACAAGGAGGACAAACTACTTCTGTTTTAAAACTAAGAACAGCAGTTGTCTTGTTTGAGCCAAATTCTGTTCCATGAGTAGTCATCTATCAATCTATGCAATCAGCTATAAATATTTCTATTTTTCCCCCAAAATACATATTTTTTCTGATTAAAACTTAATTTGGCCCTGAATTATTCTACATATAGTTCTCCCCATGAAGAGTGAACTGAAAAAATGCTAATCTATTTTAAGCACCTTGAAGCCCATTTCTCTCTTCAGCTAATGAACTATGCAAAGGAGCCTCAGTTGCCTTGGGGAAGCTTGTCAAAACCATCACAAGGAGCCTTTATAAAGCCTAAAGGACATGTATCATGATGTATAAAATTTGTCATAGCATATCACTATTACCTTTTGGGAGGCTTGTTACAACAATTACGGATAATTAAGCCATATTAAAAACAAAAGGCAGCTCTGTGACCAGTAGAACAAAGGAAACTGTTTACCATGTTTTTGGGTGGTTTTATTTGGTTGTCTAATTTAGAGTGATAGAAAATGAATCTTCATTAAAGACTTTCCTGACATAAAGATGTTTCCAGGATACCTCTGCAGGGAGGATTCTTTGCAATACTGCATTTGTGCAAGATTGCGTAGGTTGTCCGTGGCTGCAAAACTCAGACCCGTGTAATTATATCTGGGACCTCTACCTTCCACAAATCTTATGTCAATGATCTGTGCAGAAATCATCAAAAGTTATTGGGGGATGTGGGAGGCACACAAATGCCTTTAGAAAGGCACATAATTGCAGCCTGATGATAACTAGGGAACAAGGCTGAAAAAGTGCCTGACATTCAGCCTTCCCTTCCGTTTTTACTGTCCTGAGTGCTTCCTTTCTCCCTTACTTTCATTTCAGACCGAGACACAGTGTGAACATGATTATGTAGAAGAATGGACGCAACTCTCACCTGGCAGAAGGATGGAAGGGGCAGTTTGGCCCAAGGGAGAGACTCGTACTCAGCACATAAACTGCAATGTCAAATACAGGTGCGCTCTCTTCTCTGCTCTCCACATCCTTGCACAGTAAGTAGTGCCAGACTCAACAGGAACAGGTAGACTAGCCTCAGGCAGGCTCTGGAAAGATGAGATTTGAAATCTTTGTCATGAGGGGGGAACAGCACTCTGGTCCTTAGCTACTCAGCTAATGTGTAAAAAGCATATTAGTTTTGTATCCTGCAGCCCAACTTGCTCAGTGTGTTGGCTGTTTTGAGTCTCAAACACAAATGCTTAACTGTACCTCTGCACTGTGGGTTTCCTTCTGTGGTTTTGTTGTTGTTGTTTTTTAATTGTATCTAAGCCAAAGATAAATCTGATGTCTGCCTACAGTGTGTTTTGGAGCACCAGGCAGCGATCTCCAAACCCACTGTGACCAAACCAGTGGCAATAAAACTCATCAGGGCAGCCACAATAGGCTGAGACAAAGTACTGCACTGTTAGAGCTGCGATGCTATCAAGGCAAACCTGCTGTATCTGTTGCACAGGAATGCTCTGCGCTGCACCACGTGAAGATATGCATGGGAGTTTGCATAACCTTGTATTTCTAGGAGGATTTCATAGACCTGCACTGCTTGGCACCATGAGGGACAAGTTTGGCAACAATGGGTAGGAGAAGCCCTAAGCACCACCACTGCTAGTGGAGATCTTTGTGTCAGCTTGCAGGTTCTTGTGTAATAACCTGCTAAACTTCAGCTAACCATCCATACCGGGACAGATTGCAACTCACATTTTAGTTACTTGGATTTTTATTTATTTATTTACTTATTTATTTATTTCTTAGTCAAATAAAGTAAATCAAGATGTTTGCTAAAATTCTGATCACTGCTGGTAACCTGATGGCACACATGAATTGGGCTAGATAAGCCTTCACAGTGAAACTTTGAAGAAGACTAGTTTGTCTAGAAATTAACAGTGTAAATTAGTTCTACCTAACAGACACTGCAATTAACTTCTGATATAATTATAGGCCACCTTTTTAACTCTGCCAGTTCTTTTGAACTTCAGGAATAACCACACCAGCTAGAAATCTCTAACACAATGGAACAGCAAGTATATAAGCCATGTATCACAAAGAAAATATTTTTAATCTGTTTACACAAAACAAATCACTGCTCTGCTCCATCTTTTCCACCTTTTTGTAATGAAAGCCATTGCCTACAGTTATTTACTTAAATCACAACTTTTATTATCCATGTTTTATGCCAAATTTCCATTTTTTCTGATAGCTATTTATCATAGTAAAAGCAAAACAGAAGCACTTCAATGTGGGAGTTTTATAGGAGGAAGCTTTGGTGAAGATGGGATTGATACATCAAAGCCTTATCCCATGATAACAGATGTATTTAAATATTTACCTTCATTTTTGTCCTCTACAGTTAATAAAATATTTCCCTAGCATAAGCTGTTAAATGTATTTTCCCCTTTTTTATTCTTATTAAAATTGTGATTTGATGATATATTTGTAAAGCTGTGAATAGCTATTAACATTTCTTTAAAGGCTTCAATATTTGAATGGCCAAATTCCAGCTTGAGAAATTTGATTCTGCCTACTTAAATTGCCCTCACAGATTAAATTAGATAACTTATTCTTCTATTCTTTATTCCCTAAAACTGTTCTGCAGCATTGCTGCCACTATTAAACAGCTGCTCAATTTTGCCCCAGAGGTGGCTTAACTGATCCCCATAAACAAAACAAAATACATAAAACGAACTTAATTTTTTTTTCTGGATGAAAGTTGGTTAATATAAGTTTTATGTTGGGTAAGTATTGTTTTTGAATGCCCATGTTTATGCTCATTTTAAGGGTAATGATTATAGAAACCTTTCCCACAGTGTCCTATTAAGAGTGCTCTGGAAAGAACAGGAGGATTCATATTCCATACCTGTTCAGAGACTTTCCAAGGACAATCACCAAGGATATTGTGTTTAAATTGTAGGTGTCTTGCCATATGGGTAGGAGAATGACCCCACCAAAGACACAAAAGAACTGTAGGCTAAATGGGAATATCCAAAGATGCCTCAGAAAGGCAACCGTGTGTGGCAAGTCAGGCATACTGCACAGGACTCCTCCTCACATGCCTTTGGAAATCCTGTCAGGGCCTTTAGAAGGAAATGCAATCCTATATATCTTTAGAATACTTTTCCATATACTAGACTCTCAGCCTGAAGCTATGCAGTTCCTACCCAGTAATTTTACCGTACCAAGAAAATCCCATTCTTTCTACATTCGTCAGACCTGTGAGATTCTCTTCCTCGGAAGATCAGAAGTAGCAAAGACCACTGTCTGCATCATTTAAGAGAAGTTTCAGTGGGGCTACAGACTGACAGTGTGCAATGCATTAAGGATTTTCTCTTTTTTCCTATCCAGACCTATATTTCTGCTCTTTATAGGGGACCTGTTCAGATTACAGTGGTTACTGCAACTTCAAGGTAATGTGATGCTACTGGGACGTCGCGTGGGAAATCCCTGTGTAACTGCACATCAATAATTAAGCAAAATTTCAGAACAGGCTTTTGGATTAAGGCCTTTGTAAATTAAATCCTCCCTCCTTTCTTCATACAATATTTCTACAGATAAATCTTCAAATATGCCCAGGACAGATAGGCCCCGGGCTTATAAAAGCTATGTATGAACTGAAATTATTTCTGGGATCAATTAAAAAGGCATGTTTAAATATAGAACCTGTGCAAGCTGAAGGAATACTTAAACATTTATAATTTTGAGTGCTACTGTGGCTGAACAGGGCGTCTTCTTTTTTTCCCTTCCTCCGTTTCCTGGGGTGGATGACATACATAGAACAGGCATTCCTCTGGGGTTTTTTTTTCTGCTATTCTGTCTTGAAGAAGACAACCTGCACTCCTGGAGAAAGATAAATACTCTTCTGCAATATTTCTTTCTCTTTGGGGGATGTAAGGCTTTTCACTTTTCTTGATGAACTGATGAGGTTTAGAGCATCACCTCAAAGACTTTCTGCACTTCGAGATTTCTCATCTTCTTTTTAGCCTCTTTCTTCCCAATTCCTCTTTTTTTTTTCCCTAAAGTTTAATCTTCACCCGCATATTTTTCATATCTGTGAATCTTCACGCAGTCCAATCTTTTTCTATATATTCTATTTCAGACAGTGAATCTCTTCTCCTTTTTCATCCCCATTCTGCATCCCTTTCAGTTCTTTCTCAGCCCCAGGCTTTTCCCTGCCTCAGCATTAGGGGGAAAATGCTGCCTACCAATCTCTCCGATTATACTGAGCTGCACTTCAGGATACAGATCTGAGCTTTAGCATTACTTTCTGCCTCCTGCTTGTGCTGAAGCGCTGAGACAAATGAGGCAACAATACTCAACCCTGGATGTTGAAAATAGCATTGCAGAAAACCTCACGGCTGCAGAGCCTTAATGCAACGTAAGAACCTGGAGCAAATCAGGCCAAGTGAGGGCAGGGCAGTTTATGAATCAGCACAATATCCAACTAGTCGTGCAAATCCAAAACAAAATTAGGAGTTTACTGGAACTGTGTCAACTACAAAGGATCAATATTTTAAATAAAACCCTAACCAAAGCATGCCAGGATTCCTCTTAAAAATCAAGGTCGCCACAGTACTAAGGGAGTCTCTGTCTTTAATAATAAAACACTTGTGGCTTTTCATCACTTCCTTTCACCAGAGGATGAGCAAAGACAGCATGAAACGTACCTTGGTGTTGTTGCTGCAAGGATTGACATCATCAGTCTCATGTGCCTCACGTTCTGTGTTCCAAAAAGTGGTCTGTCATGGATGTGGGGTTGACTTAAAACAGCAGCTCTTCCCAGCATTTCTGAAATAAATTTCTTAGTCTCGAAGAAAACATGCTTGAATGTTACAAATTTGCTTCATTTCCACACTTCAGTCATTGTTGATAGGCAAAAAAACCTTTTGTCTGTAAGGAAGAGAATACACTCAGTAAAGGACAGTGCTAAAGAATGGTGGTTTTGTGGCTGTCTCGTTGGGTATCACATTTCCTAAAACATTACCAAAGTGACACTGTGCAGTTAACCCAGATGAAAAAAACAATGCTCTCATAGAAAGACCTTATTTTTCCATGGATAGATTTCCTTATAGATCACATCTGCCCAACATGAATTTGGAATGGAAATTTTCACAAAGCAGGGTGCATAAATTATCCAGCCTTTATTTTCTCAGCCTCCACAGTTCCACCACACTCGAGTTCAGGTCCTTATACATGGTGGTTTAGCACCAGCAGGAAACTGAACTCCCAATAAGCCACTCCCCTTCCCCCACCTGTTTTGGTGAGGGAGGGACAAAGGCAGACACTGTGGGTTGAGACAACAATTTACCGGAAGCAAAAAGTAATGAAATAAGAAAGGCACAGTAGCAGCATTAAGAGCACAAAAAAGAAGGTGTTTTACCCACAAAAAAAGGCATTCATTCACCACCTCGGCTTAGTTCCACACGGCCACCAGGACCAAAACCAAGATAGTGGCTGCTGCCTGTAGGATGTGCCCATGTGGCTTCCCCAGACAACAGCAAGAACTACAGTTTCTAGTAACCATAATAAGTGTCATAATTTCAAAGCCAAGATTCCAAAGAAAACACTCTCGACATTACAGGAAGACTAAAACTGAAAAACGTGTACCTTTTTTTCTGTGTTGATAGACACTCAAAAGCATTGGTTATCATTGAGCACTTAATGACTATATTTGCATTATGCATTCAATTTGATTTTAAAAATGAGAATACTTCAGCACATTTACCATACGTTACTTAAGAAACCATTATCTATGGTTTGAAATAATAGAGAAGACTCTGGATCTTTGTGTATAATTTGCCAACGTATTCTGCATTTTTCTGAAAGCCTATAATATAAAACCTTTCCAATTAGAGATTAAAAGAATAGCATTCCACTCATTATTATAAGAAAAAGAAAGGAAATTTCAGATTTTAAAGAAGCCACTCCACAATCATATATTTCACAAGTTTATCTATTTACTAAAATTTAAATTTTATTATTCTCCAAATGTGCCAGACACATAAGAAAATGTGAATTGTTACTATTCATATATTTCTACTGTGTATCCATTGATAAAAGACATACAGTGTTGTATACAGCACATCACTGAATGTCAAATATAAACAAAATCACTGTTTAATATTCTGAATTTGGGTTATGGTATTGTAGGTTACACTGACATAGTGTTTGTCAGTGTATTTCCTACCTTTAAAATATAATTTTTTTTAAGACTCTTTTTTCCACACAGACAAATTTTATCACATTGATATCAAGAAATATGCAATTATTGCTCAAAACATATATAATTTAGTTTTAAGACTGACCATGCTTAAAAAGAATCCTAAGCATTTCCTGAACAGAATTTTTTAGGGTGAGATTCAAATTGTAGTTACTGCTGTTCAATGCTGCATTTCCTGTAGTTTTCCACTGTGGCATATTCTTTCTATTGTGTAATATTTGGGGTTTGGCAGATCACTGTGACATAATATGGTATGCACACAGGATAATGTAACCTCATTGCCTAGTGACACATGAACTCATAGCGCTGTATGACATGCAATAGGGAGGCCCAGACAGTGTAATCTAATAATGGACAAAATTAAATGCTTCCTTTACTTAGACATTGCAATTACCATTTTCTAGTTAAGATATATATGTTGGTGTATATATAAATGAAACACATACACATACATATGTATATGTATATGCAAAGAGTTCTTCTTCACAAGCAGGCCTTGGATTAAATGAAATACAAGAACCTAGCTCTGAAATCCTTCAAAGTTTGAACAAACCTCAGACTTTGATCTTGGCTGTGAGTCTTGCTGTCAGTGCAGAATCAGTGATGGTGAATCCATCACCTGCTGTTAGCACTTGCACAAGAACCCTTGTTTGTTTATTTAGACTCACTGCCCAAACATAAAGCATCTGCTTGCTTCCCATAAATGTAAATATTGTCATATCATTACTGACCTGGACACTTAGGAATATATTTCTGCATCCTTTCTATTAACTAATAACTGCAAGGAATATTTCTAGCCCACAAAACATTGCTTATTATTCAGGTGGCCTGAATGTATCATACTGATAAGCTTAGTTTCACTGGTTTTTGTTGTGATCCTAGATTACTTATAGACACAGATCTAGAGAATCTCCTCTGAATTTATTAATCTTGTGGTGCCCTCAGATCCATGCAGGAAGATTTGAAAACGATACAGTAAACAGGAAAATGTCATTACAGCAAGAGTCAAGCCTAAGCTGTAAATTGGAGTCCTAAGCTTCTTTGGGCTTTCTGGTTGGCAGTTTTCCAGCACAGGACAGTTCTGGCCATGCTTAGCACTTTGCATGCATTCTTCTTGTAATTAAGTTATATCAATGCCATCTCATGCAAACGGTGAATGTAAGAAATATATGCATTGTATATTCGGATATGAATTTCAAAACTGGTTTAGATAATCATGTCACATTAAACAGCGTAAAGGGACAGAAGGTTCAAGTGGGAGGCTTTGGCAGTTTGAGCAGACATCCTTAAATCAACAGCATAAATTTTAGGATAGTAATTGTATTACACCAAATGTCTGTGTTAACAGGATGCTGCTTCCAGACTATTTACAGAGAATGCAAGAGAGAAGTAAAATATCATTAACACATTCATATTTTTTCTAACATCTTTGTTTTTTAAATCTACTGCAAACAATCCAGCCCAAACAAATCTTTGTTTTTATAATCTACTCAATTTCTAAAACCCCTGCTGGGTTAGATTTTCCAATTAATAAATGATTTTTTTTTTTCCATAGGAAATGTTTACTCAGACACTGCACAGTGTTTTCTTCAATATATGACTTTAACATTGCAAGAAATGAAGATTTCCAGAGTCTTGTTTAAGCTTATTTCTAATAACAATTCAGGGACGAGTATCCATTAATTTATCACATCAGTCAGGGGCACCAATTCATTAGGACACTCTTTGGGGATGTAAGCAGACTAAAAATTGTCAAGATTTTCCTAGATTCCCTTTTTTTTTTTTCTTTTCTTTTTAAAAAAAAAAAAAAAAAAAAAAAAAAAAAGGATTGTGATGAGCTGAAGGGAATCAGAAAATTCCCTGATTTTTACACAAGAAATCCCAAGACCACATGTTCACCTAATCTTGGCTCTGGTGCCATTCTGCAAGCCATAAACAATGGCCACCATTGCAGCACACCTGAAGTACACAAGTAACACAAAGTATTTAGTGCCAAGCATTCCCTTTGTGCTCTGCAGGGGCTGTTTCATACTCACCATGGGCAGTCTTTGGCTGGTGAAGTGCAGCAGGCAAGCTCTTGGAGTGTGAATCTTCCGGTTTTGTTTCCCTAAAAAGAAGTTCCTCCTCCATCTCTGAGGCTGTTCCACAGCTGAACCAACCTATTCTTAAGTACAGCTGGGTCAGGAGATTAGTTTTGTGCAATCCCAAAGCCACTGGTCAGACCAGGTTTGCTCAGAGATGGTGGGTAATCCACTGGAATCCTCAACACCTTGAAACAGCATTTGGTTTTCATGTGGATGAGAATCTGGAAAAATGTGGGGAACACATGAAAATAGCTCATTCCAGCCAGGGCTCATGAACAGTCAGTGAGATCTGCTTGATGAATGTTAAGGTCTAACACCATGCTGATCACATCCTCATCCCTTCTCTCCCCTTCTCCTTCTCTCTCACCCCCCCCGAGACAGTAAAAGTACATAAAGAAGTGAGATTATGGTGTCTATGTAACCATCTCAAAGTTAGAAAGCCACAATGATATAAGAATTGTTCTAATTTTAATAAGCAGTTAAAGAGATTTCTTATAATAGGAAACCCTCAGATTGGGTCCCTACTGCTACAATATGTACAAACACCAATAAATGTTCCAAATCAATTTTTTTGTATTAACATTAAACCGGATCCTAAAAGCAAGGTAATTGCTATTTAATTCTAGCACCTTTCCAAGTGTCCATTTTAGCTATTGTCTCAGATTACTGAGATTTATACTTAGTTTTGTTAGTATGTATATTCTGTGTTACAGAGTTAGTTTAGAGTGAGACTAATTGAGATCACCATGGGAGTTAAGATTACATATTGATAAATGCCAGGATGATATTGTGCTTCAATTATCCTCATCAGTGCAGCCGTGAAAATTAATGCTATTTCTGTATTGCGCTATTTTCTTCTAACAGTTTGAATGGAAAACATCTGATCTGGAATTGTTTGCAGTGGATAAAAGCAGCCTGCATATTCAAGGATCTGACATATTTGTAAACCAGCAATTATGGCATATACCCAGCAATTTGAAATATTTCTGAATTGTTCAGCACATCCCCAAATTGCTCATGTAATGAAAGCACATGAAAATGTTATTATCATTGTTTCTAGTTGTCTTTCATTTCCCACTGGAAACTTTTTTGTCAGCTTAATACATTTTTGTTTGTTTTCAGCTCTAGCTTTATTTGGTTTTGGTCCTGGAATGAAAATGAGCTAATGATACCTTTTCTCAGTCTGCAGAGGCTTTCTCTGTCTAGCAAGAGCAGATTAGTTGCTCAGTGCATGATCTCAGAGTGAGGTTGAGTGGTGCTGCTTTATTTGTTTATACATATTTATTTTAGAGGAGGGGGATCCAGGATGTATCTATACAGGACAGTGTGATCTACACCATCTGAATACTACTAATGGCATTTCGTATCTTAAAAATAAACACAATTGACTCTTCACTGTTTTTTGTAACATTTTTTTAAATTAAATTATTAAATTCAAAGAATAAATGAAATAGAAATCTGAAGAACCTATTGCCAAAGGCCCAATTTAAACACTCATAGTATTTTTAAGAGTTGAAACAGAAGTGACTCAGGGATTAGGAGCGATAGTCACATCATTTTACCTTTGGATTTTCGGTCGGAAGCTAGTCGGGTTGGTGACAAGTATTAACAGAAGCACTACTTAACAGCTTGGAACAGGATCCAAAAGAACAGTCACAATCCCCCCTACCCCATGCTCCAAATGTTCTACAGACACTTTTCATGCTGGAAGCATAGAACAGCTGTAGCTCCCCCAAAAAATAGCTCTCAGATGACTTTCCTGCCTAGCCCGTAAGTGGAGCTGAGTTGCTTTATTCTCTGCAGCATGGCCACACAGCCAGGGACAAGAAGGGGTGGCTGCAGCATCTCCATCCTCAGCTGCTGCCAAAGGAGCACCTCAGGAGCTCAGGCAGGCTCTTAGAAAATGGAGAGGCTCTCTGGATGCACTGAGCCACGGGGGACCAGGCTGGCACACACTCCAAGGCAGCGGTGAATAGGGGAGGCTTACCTCAAAAGCAAATCTGCTGGTACAAAGAATTTGGAGGGTAATGCCTCAATGAAAGCTTATAAAGAATTAAAATATGACAACTGTCATAACAACTGAAAACATTGTTACAATATGAGATTGTTCCACTAATTTGTCCTGGCATCCCTGAGGATAAGCAGGCATTTTGGTTCTCCGTTTTTCATTTTGTTTGTGTGATACCAACCTAAGCATCTAGACTGCAGTGCTTTAAAACACAAACCTTGTAGAAGATTATCAAGCTGTGTGCAAACATACTGGAGACAGATTTGCCAGTATATTTGCAACATATTGTCTCTGGTACAATCACTCAATTACTAATAAGACCTCTGCAAACAAATGTGTCTTCAGTTTAAACAAGAATATAATAATACACATACTTTGAAACTGCAGAGCCTTCATAAACTAAATAAATCATCAGGCCACAGCAAAGAAAAGGATTACTCTAACTCCAAACCTAATGATAAAAGCAGTTTTTAAAGATGTCCTTAACAAAGGACAGAAGACAGTGCGGACAAAATCAGATTATCTGGATCCCAAATAGTTTCTTCTGGGCTTGTGTATCCTTCGCAGCCCAAAGAGATCTCACCCATGACTGAATCTCCTGAGCATTACTGCACTGCAACCACCTGAAGAAGATATGAAATTCTTAGCACACACTTAAAACCTATCTGAACAAATCATTTCTGTAGCTGACACACAGGGAAAAAACACAGGTATGTTTGTAGTGAAAATAAATTTGAGAATATAGTGGAAATACACATTCCCGTTCTCTTTCTCACATAAATTCACAGACACCCTGCTAGCATTCATAAAAGTTTTGAGAAGAAGTTGTCTTCACTTTCCATTACTCAATTAAAAACTACTGTCAAAGGAACTATATTTCAGAAGCTATGAGTCCATGCAATGTCAACTTCGGACTCTTTAAAGAGATTTCAGAGTTGCTATATAAAAAAGAGTAATAAAAATTAAACTTGATAAGCACTTCTAGCCATCCCTTGCTAGAGTTTTTGCTGTATAGATTTTGATTTTTCCATTGCATCAGGCCTCTTTTATTAGTCCATGCAGAATGCAAACAGACAATGTCTGTGTAAATTTCCTTATTTTCGTGCAACAAGGATCTCAAGGTTTTCCTTTAAATAGTCTGAAACTTCAGCAGCTAAAGTTGACAACATAAAATGGTGTTAAGTTCTCAGCATAATCTGTTTTTATAGTAACTGGTGTTTGGTATAGTCATGGTTTTGAAAAAAAAAAAATTTGTTTTTTTTTTTTGTTCACAGCTTTTGATAAGAAGAAATTGCTTTCATGTTATTTCCCAGATTTACAGGAATAAGAGTTACAAATATTAAATACAGATTTTAACTGCACAAAGTATATAGAAAAAACTGAAAACATAGCTAGAAAAAAAATTGTATTTCAGACATACATCTTTACTTAATTTTGCCTGGCACTTGCCCTCATTTTATATAACTCTCTTCTCCCTCAGTTTTCTTCTGGAACTCAGTATTTTCTCGATATTACTACCAAGAGTTTCTTTATCCTTCTTTTCTCCAAGATTCTTTTGCTCATTAAAAATTAATCTCTTTGTACTCTATTAGTCTTAAAACTGTTTGAGTCTTTTCTATTTACTTATTTTTAACTATTTCTCCTCATATATTTGTCACAACAGTTAAAAAAAGTAATTGAATGGGGGGAAAAAATAGTTTCATAATTCTCCAGTTGAAGAAAAAAGAAAGGAGGGAGAGTACTGCAGATGTCAATTGTGAAAATTACCTTGTCTCCATGATCAGCCAGACCTTGGATTTATTGAACTACAGGGCACTCTACATGGTCTATTTAGTTTCTCAGCACTGAACGGGAGGAACCGAATGATTTGAGCACAATTATTGATTAATATCTTTTATTGCAGATATTGTTCCAGACACTTCGGGAAAAAATATTGGTATGTTTAAAAGAAAATAAATACATAAATAAGATGGCACTCTGGACTCCTTCTCTCTCACTCTTTCTCTCCCACCATGTGTGTGTCCATTAGCCCAGCTCTGGAAAGCTCCCTGAGCAATTCATAACGATAGCAGGCACTTAGGAAAAAGTAAGTGGATATTTAAACCTGAAACATATACATTAAAAAGATAATAAGGCAGGCTATATGCATATGTCAGCGGGGATGTGAAAGCTGTCTGAAGAATTCTGTCAGCAGTAAGTGTGCCACAGGGCAACTACGCGAACACTCAAATGAGATGGACCAAAATAATTCCTTCCCTGAGCAGTACCCTGCAAGAGCGTGACTTAGCCATACAAAGGACATTGGCAGGACAACAGGGAATGTGAAAGCTCTGCCTGGAGGAGCATTGGCTGCTATTTTAATAAGTTTGGGGTTTTTTTTTGGTTTTCTTTCAGTATTAAATCATACCTGAAATGCTAAGGGAAAATTTAAAAACTCAAAATTCCAGAGTACACACTTAAAAGTTGTGTACTTAAAAGTACAGAACTTTGCCATGTTTTTGTGGCCTTGCCCGTTTAATTCACGGCAAGAAAAAAAATTTCTCCTTAAACTGTTTTCTGGAGTGACTTGGGTCATGGATGTATTCTAGGCCGTGGTGTGTCTGTTGCTACTTATTAAAAACATTTTCTAAAAGCCTTTGGCTAAATCACAGAGAGGCTGTAAGCATCTACTAGGACTTCTCAAACAGAGGGTGAGTCTGCAACAGCCGCTCTTTCTCAATTCACACACTTCCCAGTTTCTCAGTAGCGCCTTCACGTAGACAAACCCTTCCTAGTGACTGAAGCAGATTTTCTGCATCAAAAATGTCTCTTATATGTGTTGCAATGAAGAGATTTCATACTTCAGTGTCAAACCACGTCGCTACAAGACAAACAGAAAACACTTTAATCTCAAACTATGTCTACACAACGTACTGCAGGCGTGATGACAGTACAGACATCCCTTCCAGTTTGAATTTAGCTAGCACGGGAAATGAGGAGAGCCTGCATGTGTAAGTGCAAGCTAGTAGAAACCTGATGGGGACACACCCTTGGGCTGCTAAGGAGTAAAGAGGAGCCACTCTCTGGGATAACAGATTCCTGACAGAGGAATCATCCTGTTTCTGGCACAGGTATGCAAAGAGTGAGATTTTCAGCCAATTGATTCCTTATCTTCCTTTTAATCTCACCTTTGACCCTACAGCGAAAAATCCAGTCTTTCCCTGGATTATACTACTGTCCAGATTTTATATCTGCTTATAATTTCCTTTTTTGTTGTTGTTTGTTTTGTTCTTTTTTGTTTTGTTTTTCCCAAGTCTGTGCAAGTTTGATGCTAACAAAGCTTCCTGGTTTATTTCAGCACGACCCTTAAAAAAAAAAAAAGCCAACAACCTGATTTTGACTTAGAAAATGAAAAAAATATTCCTATCAACAAGTGGCAAACAGTAACAGCTGTCAAAAATAAAGGATATGTTAGAGCACTTCAGATGTTGCCTCATGTCAGAGTTTCAGAAGTCTGTAATCATTATACATTTGTACATGGCCCCTGTTTCTGCAGTGTAATCAAATATTTAAAAAACCCCAAACCTAAACAACCCCCCCCAAAAGATTATAAATAAAACTCAGAAGAAAATGTTGAAACTCTTAAACAAAATCTGAACATTTTCAAAAAGATTTCAAGTGCTACATTGATTAGAAGAAAACTATTTCCCCACTGTAGAAAGAATGAGATTTAATCTTGTTATGAATTAGAATAGAAACATCTAGAAATATAATTTCTGGTAAAATGGAGAATCACATTTTTGAGCAGGGCTATTAATCCTTGTGCTAAGTGTGGCCTGTGTGACATGAAAAAGAGTCAGGTTCAGCCACCACAGGAGCTGGAAGCTCCACTTGTCTGATAATGAAGAAACAAGTAGACGTTCTCTTTTGTTACAGTTCTAATTCACAGACTGTTCCATCTAACAGAATACTAATTACCTTAAGTGGATTTCACAGTTGACAGAGACCTTTGCCAGGAAGACAAGCTTGACAAAGGCAATTGAAACTTAGCTAATGAAGAATACGAGATCCACCTTTGAGGAATGTTAAGTAAGTGCTTTGCTTTTCATGAAAGGTACCTCTTTTATATGTAAAGTAACCATAGAAATGTCAACATTTCATTTTTAGACACCTGGCTAAGTTCTGCAGAGGGTTATCAAATTACCTTTAGGTTTTCCTTTACTGTAATTACATTTATTCATAGAGCATTTCCTCGCAGTGAAGCTGCGTGAACCAATCCTGAAAAAGGCACACTTCATGTTTGCTTAGCACAGCTTAATCAAACCCGTCTTCATATTGACAATCACAGGATGGCAGAAGTTTTTTCTGGCAAATGAGGGCTATGCAGATGTGTGTTCAGTTATTACACGGTTACGTGAAACACACAAAAGTGCAGGTGAGAGCCAGTGCTGAAAAAAATGTTCTTTTGGGATCATCTTACCTTGGGTAGCTCAAAATATGCAAATAACTGCTGCCTTTGGTGCTGCTTGAGCTCATGCCAGCTTGGAAATTATATTCATTTGGGATGCTTTGGAAGCTACTGAGAAAGATGAGCAAAACCTTGCTTGTGTGGTTGGCCAGGGTTCAGTCAGAATCAAAACCACCCAATCCAAAAGCTTAAAGATTTACCCCCTCCTTTTTATACAAAATGTTTCTTCCTCAGTGTAGAGGATCTACGACGTTCTTAGACACTGCAGGGTGCACTGATGTGGTCCTGTGCTACTGTGAGTATTTTATGGCTCACCTGCATTTTTCAGGGAATTAAGTCTTTAGGTTTCAGCACCAGTGAGATGTTTGATATGCACATAAATTAAAGTTGTTCACATAGCGGAAAGTTTCAAAGACTTCTTAAAGCCAGAAAACAGTTGATTTTCCAGCTTTTCCAGGTTTTACTGAAGAAGCCAATCAGAGAAAGATTCCTTTGAAAATGATCTAGTTTAGAGTTGTTGCTCTCCCTTTCCTGAATCATGTCCTACATGATAGTTTCAATTATTTATTACAAGGCAATGGTAAAAAAGTGTTAATTAGCAAAGATGAAAAAGACCGACTCAATGGGAGCTCCTGTAAAGGAGCTCTTATTTCTCATGCCTGAGGTGACCACTAATTTACAGCTTTTGATAGCTTGCATGCATGGTTCACAGAATAAATTTGTCTTGGGGAAAATACACTGTACAACTTATCCAATGTGGTTAATAAAGAAGATCTAGCTTTTGCTGTTGTTTTGCTTTTTTTTTTTTTTTTTTTTTTTAGTTCATGCGATTTAGTTTTGATAAAATGGTTTAACTTGGCAGCGTCAGAAATTAAAGCATGCAAAGAGAGAAAGAACGACACTGGAACTGCAAGATTTTCTTCATTCAGCTGAAATGCCCGTACACAGCCCAAGAGGCCAGCTCTAAAAATAATCATGGTTTTTTTTTCTCATTTCTGTGCCAATGTCAGCTAGTCTTTTGCATCTTATTAAAAGCTCTTTTAAAAACACTAACATCCCAAGATCTTTGCTTTTTTTGTTTGTCTTAGTTACAGTAAGAAAGAGGAAAAATAACACGTGTCTAGATGCTAATAATGGAAATTATACTGAAGGCTGAAACTAGGATTCCTCTTAATCACAATGCATCAAAAATATCTTCAAATTTTCGTTTTTATATTTAATCACAGCTAGACCTACGCAACAGTGTGCAACAAGTTTCTTGACAAAATTAAGTATTTCAAGTAATTTGAATACTGAACAAAGGCAAAAAAAAAATACAGTTGTCAGAGGTCTAGTTTGACTCTTTGTTTGCCTGTAATCTCCAATGGAGATATCAACTTGTTTCTTGAAAGTTAGTACACAGTAATTCATATTCACCACTGGTTGTCCTAAGTGGATTATATATAGATGTGGTTGATATGTGACTTTCATGTGAAGGATTCTGTCTCTCCCTCCCTGCCCTTACTTTATTCCCAACTCTCCTAGTCATTACCAAACAAACAAACAAACAAAAAACCCACTTAAACCCCCACAAATTAAAAAAAAAAAAAAAAATCAACTAAATTAGGTCTGCTACTTTTGTTCAGTAATTTTAGCATTTAACATTGTTTGGTTAAGAGAACCATGCAAAATTTTTTGTGAACACCGTGGGAGACTAGGAGTTCCAAGGATCCATGATGTACCACTCATCACTCACAGGAAATCCTTCAAGCAAAGACAGAGTCTTGAATTCTGAGTATTATTTTCTTTACCTCAGGTCATTGGCTTGGTGTTCAGCTGGTAGAAATTACTGGAATATTTTTTTCCTATGATGTCTGAAAATGTGAGGTTCTTCGACCAAGTGCCAATCCAGAATCCAGACTGTCCATTTACTTCTTTCCAATCCTGCTTCTCTTGCTCATGCCTGTATTCTTCATGTTGTTTCCTAACATCACAGCTGTGCAGGAAAATTCAAACCTCCAAGCAAGAAAAACTCACTCTTTTCTAAGTTCTTTATGTTTAGATCTTTCAAGCCTTTCAGATCTTCCTCAATTAACACCTCTCCACTTAGCCTATTTTCCTTGTTTATTTGTTCATTTTGTTGTTGTTTTCTTTATTAATGAGATATTAATTGACAGTCTGTGATGTTTCTCATGCTTCAAGGTGTTTTTCATCTCCTGATGAGCCTTGCTGAACATAAAATGAGAACAATGAACAAAGTCATTGTGTGAGTTAAACTAAAAAGGACTATGAAATGGTAGCGTCCAGAATCAACAGCAGCAGATAAAAGATTAACGTGATGCTGCTGTTGTGATGAGTTCATTATCACCATGTTCCAGTCAGAACAAAGGTGTGAAAGGAGATGAAGGTTTAACAAATTTAGAGTGTGATGTGAAAATAAATGAGATAATCACAGTCTATGGTAAATTGCTATGGTCTTCAGGACATTTAAAATCCAGCAACAACCAAAATTCACATACTTCCAAACTAACTGAAATATTTCAGCTTCATAGACAGAAAGAGAAATTTATTGGTCTGAGTATCTGAGGTGCATATCTTCACCTGGAGAGGAGTTTTTGGAGCTCAGGTTTTTTGAAAAGATGCGGTAATACTTGATTTTACTGTTTAAATGACAGAAAGTAATGATCTTCATTTAATTGTCATTCTGTTCTTCAGGATTTTAACGTTCCGGAAAATATTTTGGATTTAGCATTACTGAAGACAGACAGAATTTTACAAACAGTGATTGTCCCCATTATCTTGTAGAAGCTTCCAGCCTAATTTCATTACTCTTTATTACCCTCCCTGCATTGATCAGAAGCCCATTAAGAGCAGATGTACAGTTCTGACATAGCTGAGGCTGGATGGCATGAATTTCATATCTGTTGCCATGTGGCATGGTATCTCCCGTGAAAATTCATGCCTTCTTAAATTCCCCTCCTCTGTTTAAAACCAAAAAAGCATGTGCTTTTTTTTTTTTTTTTTTTTTTTAACATATTTGCATGTCTTCCCTTGCAAAGTCTTTATTTTACCAAAAAGGGACTTATAGGTGTTTTCAGAGATTGTGCTCAGATATTTCTTTCAGCCAGGGCTAGTTCCAACACCAAACAGTACAAAATTACTTGAAAGTCTACAGAGCAGAGGGTATAATCTGCTGATGTTGAGGTGGCAGCATTTTTTCATACTGATTCTTTTCTCTTTCACCTTCTGGTGGTGTAAAAAAAAGAAAAAAGAAAAAAATAGTGTCACTCAGTTTTAGAGATTGGTTCTGGGAGTAGGCAGTAGGCTTAACCAATCAGGAAATTAGAGTCCCTATCATGCACCTTCTCCAGTGAATCACAGAAGGGAGTGAAACAAAGCAAAAGGGGATTTATTAAGATAAAATTTAATTAAAAGGACAGAATATGAAATATAATAAATATTAAAATAAAGAAATACCTTCTGGGGCAGGTAGTGACATGAACATGGGATTAGTTTTAATAAGGTGAATAACCCTTCACTAATATGAGTATTGGGGTCAGAGTCTAGCCTAAGCATTTGAATATTTTCTTGGGTTCAAATTATTCTTTTCCAGATATGAAACAGTCAGCTTTTTTCTCTTCCAGCTGCACATAATTTTGAAAACTGTTTGGTGGACAAAAAAGAAATTGAATGAATGGAGAATGGAAAACTACAAGTTTTGGTTTCGTAAGGAGGGGGAATTAAAGCCTCTTCTGTTTTAATTAAGTTCTTCAGGTTTCAGTCGAGATACCAGAAGTACCATTGGTGCACCAGAAGACACAAAAAAAATGAGTTAACTCATGTTCCTGTACAAAAGTGGATGACAAGTGAAACTAAAATGGCAAGGCACATTATGCAGATTTTTTTGTGACTGGCAGCTAAAGATTTACATAAAATTAAAATAACCTTTAAAATTAGGACAACCAGGTCACTCTAATGTGATCTGAATTACTGAACTAATGATATTCTTATCCTTCCATGTTTTATAGCCACTGCTGCTGCTGCTGAAAACTCAAACTTGTGCAAGAAAAGTTAAGTTGGAAGAGCTACCCTGAGCAAACTACCCAACACTTCGTTGGTGGTACATCTCAAGGCAAAATACAGTTCTTAAGTAGATACTTACAGAAATGTCTGCAACTAAAAATAAACAAAACAGATATTATTTCATATTACTCTTCCTTCTGCATTTCAGGCCAGTGTTTTGGGATATTTTATTCAGACAGATATTCAATTTTGGTGCATATTGTTAATATACTATAAAGAACAAGACTGCAAAGTCATCAGCTAAACAACAGTAATGAAATTAGAAAATAATAGTTAATTGATTTTCTGAAAAGTATAGTCAGGATCCAACTGCATAAAAGGTACTTTTATGCTGTACTACTGGCAAAAAACAAACCCAAAACTGGATTAAGTGGCCAGCTGGGGATACTGACCCCATAATTGAAGACCTGAGTGGTAAACAAGTATTTTAATTATCTCAATGAAGAGAGCGTCTGGAGGGAGAGGGGAGGAGTGACCAGAGTACATGGCATTCTGGCAGCCTTCTAAAGATCCAATCATTGTTCGAGACTACAAATTAGAGGAATCATAAAGATTGTATAATCTTTGGGATTTTATAATGTCATGTTTTCCATTTCAGGCTCTCCAATGGATGGCAGAATTCAGGCTACTAGTTGTAAATAAGCAGCAAGGCAGACTTCCTTGCTTGGAGGACAGGAATTTTAGCTCTGTTTTATAAGTGTGTCTCTTTGTCCTTTGTGTGGGAGGCTGTTTTTCACAGCCTTTTAATGATAAGAATGGCGACACATTTTTTGTATGGTTTCAATAGGGTTCTTAGATGTGGTTTGTCTAAATTTATCATTAAACAAAATATTTACAGTCATCTACGAGCTCTTCCTATTAGAGAATGTTCCCAACCCTATATAAATATGTACATATGCTTGCAACCTCTATGCAGCTACAAGTACATAATTCTTAAGTAACTTGATTAATCCTCTCCAAACATTGGGCAGTGTTCACAGTGATGGCTGTGGGATACATGCATCTCAGTATTTTGTGCATGTAAGCACAAAATCACTGCAGGTAAAACGCATGGCTGATGCAGGGATCGGCTGGGGAGAGGCTGTAAATAATTATAACCGTGCCTTGCATTGGTCTGGAATGATGTGGATGACAATGGTGATATTTATATGACTTGTGCTGGCTCGCTCTGTGCTCTGAGGCAGCTCCAGTTCAAAGGCAGGCAGCCTAACCCAGGGTGTTTGAACTCTCAGCACCGTTCATTAGCTCCCTGAGCTCACAGCCCTGCTGCTCCTCACTGCACAGCCACTGTTTTGCTGCTGTCTGCGTTTGGAGTGTTGGTAGAAAGGATTTGTGTCTTCCTTAAAATCCCTTCACCCTTGATACTCTGGGCTCGTTACAGCAGAATCAGTTCTAAGAGAAGAAAATGCAATCCTTTTCATCTTAATAAAAGGGAATTGGAATCCTACCTGGAGCACAAGGGACTCAGCTGAGGTTCCTAAGGATAGGCATCTGTTGTGGGGTTTATATTGGATAGACAACCTTAGGTATGGAAAAAAATTAATTAAAATAAAGCTATTTTACGGTCTTCTAAACTCAGAAATAATGGACAGGAGCAGTTAGGTGGTGATAATCCTTTTAGGTGGCATGGAAGGTATGGATGCTTGAATGTTTTATTCTGATCTCATGTCCACACTAAGAAGGAAAAGCTGAAAAATTATGAAAATAACAAGTCAAAAATACTAGACAAAATTTTTATAGTGAACAAAAACTCTCAGTCTCTTTGGTGTTTTCAGCAAAAGCATGGGGCAAAACCTGGTTATAGAGTTTTTTGTGAAAGACAAGAAAATACCGAATTTTGAAAGGTTCTTTTTTATTTCTTGGAGAAACGTCTATCAAACACCTGAGCACCGTGCAAACGAATGTATGATTGCCTCACACAGGGACGCTAGCTGGTGTGACTTTAACCTAATGGCTTCAGATTGCGTTGTTGGAGACCATAATCATGTACTTGTGTATGTATACGTTTGTAAGCAGCGAAGATTAACTGTGAGACAAATGAAAAATCAAGATCTTTGGGCAAAACACCTGGGAGCAGGTGAAATGTAATACCTCTGGTGCTGAAGAGTTCCAATTAAATTGGCTGGCGCTCCCTTCTGCATTTAATATCCATGAGTCTATGTTTTCTTATGCTTCAAGAGGATATTAATGCATCATTTACAACTAGAAGCACTTTTATGTTTTAATGACACATTTGTCCCCAGTGTGTGTGGTGTGTGACCATGTGTGTGTTGCTGTGATATATTAAAACTCCTGCAGCAATATCTTGTCTCCCAAATGCAACACTGCACCCTGTACTTGCATAAGCACTTCAGCTATGGAATATAGCACATTTCCTTCTCTTATCAGCCCGGATTTGCAGAATTCACTTACATACAAGTCTGTAGGAGATAAAAGAGTACTTCAGGTTCCATAAAAGTTATGCTTAATGACTGTTTTGATTGCTGAGGTTTTCACCTCAAATTTTATGTTTAAGTATTCAATGCTTTTCTTCCCAATCTATCGCAGGAGAATTTTTCCTGAAGTGATTCAATAATCAAACTGGCTGTTTTTTACTTTTCAGTTTTCATCCTGAATGTAACTAGCTTGTTATTAATTAGCCTATTAGCACTACTGCCTGTTGATTACTGTTTGTTAATTGTTTTTTAACTGGATTGCTAGTAAACCTTCCAATAGTCCCTTATAAAAGAGAATCTTAAAAAGAACACTTTTGAATTGCTTTAAAAATCAAATCTAAAAGGAAAGGATTTTCTCATAGGTCTGTGTAGAAATAGAAGCATACTGATAAATAAATGTACTGGGCTACATACAAAATTAGATTTTTAATTAGAAAAAAACCCATGTTTTCTTTGCTCAGCCTAGGGGAAAATGTCAAAAGGTCTGACATATTAAAAAATATGCCACTCACCCAGTGAAAGCCATCTCTTTTGAAGTTGCTTCAGTTAAGGCATTCTTAAACTTGGGTATCTAAAAAAAAAAAAAAAAAAAAGTAGCTAAATTTTAGAATATTTTCTATTATATAAATGTTCTTATTAGTGCAGTCTGACATGGACACACAATATGATAAATATTAATAAGCCACTTAGAGAATAAATATCTAAAAAGTTAGTAAATACACAGTTTCTAAGCAACTCAAGTCATTGTGTCCCTCCCCCAGTTTCCATTATAGATCTGTGTTCCACAGTCCTTCTCCTCACTAGCACATTTTGACATTGACTTCTTTGAATCCAGCCATGATATTTGAATTGAGTTTTTTGCCTAGGAGCCGTGAGTTCAGACACTAAATACTCATTTTTAGTACAATCTGTGTCCACAAAAAACACACAAGAAACTGTTTTTCATTTCCATTTTGACTATGCAGTACAATTACCACAGTTCAGTCACCTTGGACATTTCATGCCACATTTCTGCCTTACATTTTCCCTATTTCCTGAACTCTTCTTATGATACCCTTCTTCATAAAATATTCTATGAAGGCTTTAAATGAAAGGTGAAATATGGAATTATTTAAATCAGGAGAAAGGCTAAAAAGCTGCAGGGTAAAGCTGCCACTCAAAGGGAGCTTGGCAAGCTGGAAAAACCTCATGAAGCTCAACACAGGAAAGCGCAGAGCCTTGCACTTGGGGCTCAGTATTCCCACACACCTCTGCAGTCTGTTTGCTGATGAGCCGTGGGGTTATTTAGAGAGGCTGGAATATGCATCAGAGATTTTGGCTGGGCCAGGCCCTGAGCAACCTCATCCAGCTCCAGAGTGGAACTGGGGTTGAAGTTGCTTTGAGTCAGGTGCTGAATGAAACATTTCCAAAAACCCCTCCTGAAAAAAACCACAAAATAAAAAATTCCATGTCTCTATCTCAGCAGTTTCTTTCAGTGTTGTACCTGAAAGAGCTACCGTGGCTCTTGGAGTTTGAGCACACACGACAGAGTTGCACGTTCTTCCTCTTATATTCCCCTCCAAAACACATATGGTCATTTAGAGTGCAAAGGAAAGGTGTTGTCTCCTCATTTTATTGATTTTTCATCTCTTTAAAATACAATTGAAAAGAATGTCTTTCTTCCATGATTAGATCTGAAATGCCACGAGACTACACAGCAGGTTGTTCTTTCTCAACTATAAATTTTATTGCTACTACTTCCCAAGTTCTCTACGAAACATGGACAGCTTGTGAAATACTTCAACCTGTCTGGCTTCTGACAGGTCTTCCTACAAAACTCTGAGTTGTCCAAGAACACTCTGTAGCTGTCATGACTATAACTCCACAAACCTTTCTTCTACAGGAAAATCCAGTGGGAATCACAGGAAAACAGCAACATTAGCCAAAGTCCCTCTTTCTGTGGAAGAGCACACAAGCAGAATTTGCTTTTGTGTCATAATTCTGAATTTGAGAAGAGTGCTGCTCCCAATTTAATATGAATGATCAGACCACTGCAATCTTGAGAACACATGCATACATGTTTTTCAGGAAAACATAGGTAAAGATCAGACACGGTCTAAAAAAACACAGGAAAACCTTTCTGCTAAGTATGTTATTTAATATCTATTGATAATGGCATCAATCGAGCATATGGGGTTTTTAATCTACTGCTAATAGGATTAATAACATTGATGATGATGAAGGCAAATAGTTTAAAACTCTTCCATCTAGCTTTGGACTGGATATGCACCATGACTTGGGACACCGCTATGGAAAATCCAGGTAGCACAAGGTAATATGGAATTTGTGTCAAGAAAACTGCTTACATAGTAATACACTTATTGACTTAATCAAAAAATGCAAAATGACCATGCTTTATAACACTTAGAAGATCTTTAGACTTAGTATCTCTCTTCTGACATATTAACCTTTCTACAACCATGGCAATATATACTTGTCAGGGGTGGTTGTGGGTTTTTTTGTTTGTTTTTTTGGTGGGGGTTTTTTTGTTTGTTTTATTTTGTTTGTTTGGTTTTTGCTTTGTTTTGTTTTGTAATTGTAAATATAAAGTTAAACAACTTTGACTTTCAAAAATCAGTTATATTGGGATTGTTGGATATGATTTTAAGACTATGAAGATTTAAGTGTGTTCCAATATTTCTAAATTGCTGGAACCACAGAAATTAAATGTACTTTCCTTCATGGCTTCCCTACAGTTTTCTCCATCTGTTTGTTGTTTTCTGGGGTTTTTTTAAGTGCTCCAACTTCCATTAGGTTAAGGATTTTACAGAGCAGAATGCTTTTCCACAGTTTCTGATGTCCAATTTCTCCTGAGTCACATTAACAAATTACATGTATGTGTAATATGATTTCAAAACACATAAACATGGCATTCCTTGAGAGAATTTTCTTGCCAGTAGATTGATTAGGAAAATGTTCCTTAATACTCTCTATTTAAATTACCACTGTTTAATTAGGTATTACTCTGAATTAGGGATTGATTTCTTATGTCAGATTTTATTGGTCCAGGTTCTAACCCACTGTAGCCAAGTTTTCTCAGAATAAAGCGAAGTGCACTGTGCTTGGATCCTGGCAATGCTGGATGCCAGCTGATCCAATTCTTAAAGGCCAAAGGAATTCAAAAATTATTCCAATTAATTTCAGTTGCCAACAGCCTATTGAGATTGTCCAGGTAGACCTACCAGCTTCGTGGAGAAAGGTTTTCCTTTTTAGGAGTTATTAAAAAGTTCTGTGTCATCAAACTTCCTCCAAAAAAATACTCTTCCTGCAGAGCTATTGAGCTGGAAGTGTTTTTGCTTTGGGGGAGATGAAGCCCTACTAGTGTAATTCACTGTTGAACCCACTGACTTCTGTACTAAAAGCATGGGCCCTTTTTTGAATAGTCACCTCTCTATTTAATTAACTACACTTCTAGGAAATGTTTGGACCCATACCTTTTGTTTATTTGGAATGAAAACTGAATTGATCTATTGGCAAGATAATCCATATCTCTTGGGTTACGAAATAATAAAAACTGCATCACAAGAATTTCTGTAAACTATTGAAGAAGGTCCAGTGAAGAAAGAGCCATATTAGAAACATCATCAATCTTCTGGTTCTCATGTTCAAATTGCAATTTATGAGAGGAACTGGCTACAGTAGAGTAAGAGTGAAATCTACAGAATGAAGAGAAAAAGGCCTCAGTTTCTAAAACATACCAATGAACATACAATGAGATCGTATCATTCTCCTGAGCTTCCAGATTCACAGGGTTAGATTTTACTGTCATTAACTTGAGCAATTATTGAAGGAATTTCTAAAGTGCAGCTGAACATAGACCTAAACTCTCGATTCCATAGCCAGCCTGCTTTCATCAAATTTGTGGTTTGGACATGATTAAGAAATAAAGCTACAAAAGCAACAGAAAACAGCCTGCTATTGTAACATTTCTTGCTGAAAGGAAATCAAGATGAATTTGTGCATACTTACCCAAGGTGATTGATATGCAAGTAATGACTTTCTGATTTCATCGTTGAATGACTTTCTGTCCCAGCACCATCAGAAAAAAAAAAAAAAAAAAAAAAAAAAAAAAAAAAAAAAAAAAAAAGAGCCTTCCATTTCCTGTTAAGAAAATAAAATTAGTTCCACCCAATACTGACCTTTTACTAGTTTAACTTTCCCAGAACCCTTTGGTATAATTATTTTAAGAAGGTGATAAGTAATGGCAGTATCTAATACAATGATGTCTATAACGCATCATCTCCTATACCAACAAAACGATAATCGTTACAAAGGACTTGCCTGCGGTGTTCTCTATTCCCATGGCAGAAGGTAATGACTGAAGAAATTCAATATTGGGTCTAAGTTGCTGCTTCTTCAGAAAGAAAAGGGATGAACATCTTGGAGAGCTGAAAGAGCTGCATAATCAATGGCCCCTCTCTTAAGGTGCATGTGGTGAATGGAAAATAATAAAACAGTAGATATGTCTGATGTTTAAATTCAGGATCCATCACTTCACAGGTTCACAGTCATTATTTGATCTACAAAATTATGCTGGGCTTTTAAATTAAACTAAGAATAATTAAACAAGAAAATGAGCTGAACATCATTTCAAAAGAAGACTTGGCTACAGTTAGAAAATATTTTAAGTTTGTATTACAATGGAAATACTATTATATCCAAGAGTAGGAAGCAATATATGCATCCATTATTTTCAGATATTATATCAGAGAATAAAGAAATAGTGATAAAATGATCCCCTAACCTAGAAAGAAAAAAACAAACAAACAACAACAACAGCAACCACAAAAAAAACCCCACCCACTTATTTTAAGGAATCAGTTTTCCTATCCAGTTCACTGCAAACCTGTGGATGCAGTGGTACCAGCACAGCACCAAGAGGGTCAGGGGCAGTGGCTGGAGATAAGGATATTTAAGCCAGTATTACCTTCAAAGAAATTCACGTGGCACCCTTCTCCAGGGGGAGAATTCAGTCCTTGGGAAGAGCCCGTGCTCCTCATCTAAATGAGACAGCAGCTCGAAACCTGCCGTGCGTGGGCTGCACCGTGACCCCAACGCCTGTGAAAGCACTCTGGCTGTGACCACTCTCACCCCTAATCTGATCCCTGAAAACCAAGCCTTAGAAGATGTATAAAGTACTTACTCACTTCTGAGCGTGCTTTAAAGCTGTGCCTTGGAGCAGATGGAGTTTATTTTGTAATCTCTGTACAGCAGCTGAGTGACAAAAAATGTACTGCAGTGCTGTCCAGAGTCAGTGTTTCCCTTCAAATTATTCGAAATATAAAAATTGCTTTGTCTAATCAAGGCACCATTTCCTGTCCAACAGGAAAGGTTATTGTCAATGATGTTTGATTGCATACTTGCTAATTTATTTTTTCATTATGGATGTATTTGTTAGTCCCTGAGATAACCTCAAGAACTCAGCACTAGAAAATCTTTGACCATCTTTTTGCAGATTTATAAATGTTTTTGTGATCTAATCAAAGAAAAGGAACAGTGAAATACGACTTAAGTAAACATTATGAAAAGGGCTAATGAACAGCTAGTCTATCTTTGCACAATCTATTTTTTGAGTAATTTTAAATAAGAATGAATTTCTTATTTTCAGTCTGTTTGAAAATAATTTATGAACAGAATTAGGGCAGACATTCTTGAATATGTTAATTATTATTTTTTAAAGTTGTTTCCCCAGTTTTAATAAATGTTGATTTTTATATTTTTTTAATAAACTATATCCCCATTACAGCCTGAATTTCTCATGGAGAAGAATGTGATACAATATGGAAGCCCATTTTTTTATCTTGTTTTTCCAAAAATTGGTACAAATGAAAGTGAAGGGTGAGGGGGAAAGAGGCTCCGTGCTATTCTGTACTAAGAACATAATATTATATTATTATATAAAATCTTCATCTATGTATTATAATAAAAGCTCTATAGCATCATTTCATAATTACTTTTTTTTTTTTTTTAATTTAACATGTACTTGAAAAGATGAACAGAAGACTTGATGGTGTACTTCAGTTACCTCTTACTTACTTCCACATAATATATGCTTTAGCTGATTTTACTTGCACTTTAGCTTTTTATAGTAATTGCCTACTTATCCTATTCTCATCAACTAATCATGAGTAATTATTACATCTATAATTGACCAACAATAACTACTGTATCTTCTTTTGCTAATTAAAGGCTTATTTAGGAGAATATTTAATTTGCTGTAGTAACTTTTTCTTCTTGGCCAGCAAGTCAACATATTTATTGCATTTTTTTTTTAAAATTTGTTTTCTGCTTGTATGAGGCAGTGCATGCAAACCTCCCTAGAGAAGATTATGTATAACACCTTATATCTGCCATAAAAGGGCTCAGCTGAAGCTTATGTTATTGTTAAATGTCCTGTAAAAGGAATCTGTGACAAAGTTTCAGTTACGATATGGAAAGCATTCCAGTAATCAGAAAAACCTCAAGAAAATAAAACGCTTTTTCCCAAGGATAATTTGTTAGGGATCTTATTTTCAGCTAACTCCCAGCTTACGCAGTCTTTAATGAGATCCCAAAGATAGCGTCGTATTGGTGACGTCAGGGCTCTTTGTTCATGAGGCAAAGGTGACAGTCACCATCAGGCAGAGCTGTCCTCAGGCCTCTAAAATTACGTGATTTCAGTCATCTTGGAAGCTGGACTGAAGCAGAGGAGGGAACAAGGAGACTCCCCACGGCTACGCTTCCGCCACACAAGCTCCGCAGGAGCGCTGCCATGCACAGAAGCAGGAGAGGTATAGGAATCTCTGAAGACGCTCGTGAAGGGGAACCTTCACACCTACATCAAAGCAGTGTCTGGGAAATCAGGTGACAGCCTTAGGTATACAACCAGAAAATGACATGTTTCCACATCCAGTTCCTACTGTTACTGCTTCTTGCCAAACACCAAACACTGATTTGGTGTTGCCTCGTCCTCAGATTTAGCAAAATTTTGTGTTGGGATGAGCAAATTATGTTTAACCTCACCTTAGAGTGATTTATTTCCCTGAGCTACACCGCAACTCACAAGTTGTGTAAAACCCAAGAAACCACACTTCACAGAGTGCTGACTCAGAAACTGAGGGCTGCAGAGTTTCTTTGTTCAAGTCCCAACAGCTGCCTCAGCCAGAGTTCCTAAAAGAGTGCACTCTCTCGTCATTCCCCAATGCAGCACAATTTACGTACACTCATGAACCAAGGCAATGTACTCAAGCTTGTTTTGTTGGCAAAATGGAGGAAGTCAATTGGGACTCCATAAAGCACCACCTGGGACTTAAATAACTACAAAATAATAAAGTTCTTCATATTTTCTCTCCTTAATCAGTTATTATTAATAAGTTAAAAAAGGAAATATTTGCCATAGTCTTACAATATGTGGAGGGAGAAAAATATTTTTTTATACCCAAGGGCTTCTTTTTTTTTTCTCCCAGGAAAAACTATGATTCAGAGAAGAAGACAAGGACATTTTATTCTTACAGAAATCTCTACAAATAAGTGTAGTACAATAGAAAACAGGGCCAAAGAAACATGCTTGGCATAAAGTTGAAGAGATTAAACTGTGTGGTATGTAGCATAACAAATAAAATCTTTTTCTGCTGAAAAAAATAAGCTGTTCTTCCCTGACCTTGGTCAAATTAGAGTGGTTTTCACTCATAATAAACTACTGATGTTGTCTTTGAGAGGCCACACCTTACATAAGCAGTGACCTTCATTTCCCTTCCAGCAGCCTGGGAAGACAGGGAGGCCTTTTGAATGTAGGCATGCTTTTTGTTCTGCTATTCTGAAAATGAATCTGTACCTTATTTAAAGGACAGTGCCATTTTTTGAATAATAACTAAAGCAGCACCACGTCACCTCCCATGTGATGCTTCCGTAGTTCAGGTCCTGGAACTGCACAGGTTATTTTTGTCCGGTTTTGTCAGTTTTGCCACATAAGGGCAGCTGTTTATTTCCAGTAAGAGGTGATCTTTGTAATCTCTCCAAGCTGTGGTAGTTGTATCTGACCATGTGCTTACAGGAGAGGGGTCTGTCGTGTTGTGTTTTATGCGTGTCCTCGGTCTTGAACATTTGCTACCAGCTCTGAGCAACTTGGCCTGTTCTGATCTGTAAAGGAGGAAGAGCATAAAGTCTGCTTCTGAAAGGAAAATAAATCCAGGATCCTTCTAGCAGCTAGAATGGAATTAATTGGAATAATTAATAAATGCTAAACATCATACTGAGTTGGAAACAACCTGTTTGAATATGAAGAAGCTTAAAAAAATATACAAGAAATTTTCTGTGATTGAGCGAGAGAGCTTCAAAGTGCTTTTTGGCTTAACACAAAATTATTTTATACTAAGTTGCATAGAATAATAATTGTAACATACAAGTATTTCATACTATTTCACACTACAAACAATTAAAGAGAGATATGGAATTAAGCATGAGCCAAAGGAGTAGCAAATCCTCATAAATAAAGAAAGAGTTCCCAATGAAGTGGTTTATAAGAACGAAGTAGACTCAATTCTCCTATTTGGACCCATTTCTTAACTCATACAAGGAAAATCAAAACCACTGAGGAGCTGCAGCTGATAAACATGGCTGGTTCTAAAGTCTCTCATTGCAAGTGGAAGTGTCTGTAGCACCCCGAATCTAATTTCAGCATATTGCAGAATCTGCTTGTGAATTCAACAACTTAAAGGTGACTGTGCTGAACCTATGTCACTGGCTTTATTCAAATGAATTGATTTTTAAAAATAAGTAGTCAGACTGGGTTAACTGGGTTTATAAATTGATAGTGATTCAAGCATCTACAGTTTTTACACCCTCCTAATTCTTAGGTTTCATAAATGTGTAACTTATGAGATAAATCTACAAAATTGTCCCCTACCACTCAGCTGATTAATATCTTACTCAATGTAAGGTTTCATGCTAATAAATGTACATTTAAGCAAGCAGTGTAGCTGAATAAAAACAATACAGATAGTTATAATATGAATAAATAATAATATAATAACAATATAATCTGAATAAAAACAGATTTCCCCATTTGTTCAATTGAGAGTGGCTGACTTGAACACAAAGCTGGAAAAAGACTGTGTAAACAGGTAACTTCAAAAGAGTAGTCATAAACATTTGGATCCAAAATATCCAGAAGAGCCTGTTTTCATGCTCAGAATATCAGTACATTTGAAGCTACACAAGATGCAGAGGGAGAATTGTAAAGCTGAAGGGAAAAATCGCTGTGCTAGGCAAAAAGCAGCTATTTCTCATTTTATATTGAAATTCAAACCATTTGGGGCCTGAGTCCTTAGGCAATTTTCTACATAAGAATCCATTTAATGATGTTATTATTTTCCCCTCAAATTGATGAAATGGAAGACATTATACTTTTAAATACTCCTTTCATATGTGGAAAAGATCAGAGAACATTGAACTCCTCCAGATCTGGTTTTCCGCTAGAGCAGAACAGGATTTCTGGCCAGCTCAGTGCTGTACAAAGCATAACCATCCATTCACAGAGTATAACAGTAATTTTAACATTCCCTCCTCGCCACAGGCAGCTAGAATGTTTTAGTATCATAGAATCACAGAATGGGCTGAGTTGGAAGGGACCCATCAGGATCATTGAGTCCAACTCCTGGCTCTGCACAGGATGCCCCAGGAGTATCCTGTTCCTGAGACCATTGCTGAAATGTTTCTTGAACTCTGTCAGACTAGATGCTGTGACCACTGCCCTGGGGAGCCTGTTCCAATACCTTACCACCCTCTGGGTAAGGAAATTTTTCCAAGTTTCCGTATATAACCTAAACCGCCCCTGGCTCATCTACATGCCATATCTTCAAGTCCTGTCACTGGTCACCACAGAGAAGAGATCAGTGCCTGCTCCTCCCCTTCCCATTGTGAGGAAGTGGTAATTCCAATGAGGTCTGCCCTCAGTCTCCTCCAGGCTGAAAATTCATCGGCTCAAGTTGGCCACCCAGCACTTTGCTCACAAGATCCACTCAACTGACAAGCAGCAGACTGAGGTGAGCATCTTGCCAAGCAGGCTCCCTTAAGACCTGTCCCACGAGTTTTTTAGGAATCTTTTGGCCTGCGTGATGCTCCCAAATAATTTTTTGGCAAGCTGAAGCCCCCCATCAGGACAAGGGCAGCTGACGTGGAACTGTCCCTTTGTCTCTCAAAGAATAATTCATCAGTGTTACCATCCTGGCTGGGAGGTCTGTAGTAGACTCCCCCATCCTCATGTTTTTGTTTGTCCCTTGATTTTTATCCAGGGGCTTTTAACTGTGCCATTGCTGGCTGTGATCTCCATACATTCTATCCCTTCCATTGCTTACAAATGCCAGCCCTGGCCCCTTTTGGCCTGTCTATCCCTCCTAAAGTACCTGTAACCATCCAACAGGGCACTCCAGTCACAGGACTCCTCCCACCAGGTTTCACCTATGCCTGTGATGTCAAATCTCTGGTACTGGGCCAAAGTTTTGAGCTCATCTGGTTTGTTCCTCCTGCTGCTGTTGTTGTATTTGAGGTGTGTTGCTTTGCAGCCTCAGAAGCTGATTGAGGGGTCCCATGAAGCAGATTGAGGGGTCCCATTAGTGCTTGTTTCCTCAAGTTTTGGCACATCACCCCATCACTCATCACTGGCAAGCCAGTAAAACCATCCCAATTACCTAAGGGTCACTATAATAAAAAAACCCCATCATATGCATTTAGCTGAAAAGCATGTAAGTGTAATACATTGAACAGAATCTTCACTGTTTAAAAACAAAATACTGACGCGGACTTAAAAATCAGATTTTCAGAAGCAATCGCGGCCAGAACAAGCTAAGCATATCCTTGTAGGCTAGTTTATACCACACTTATCTCATTTTCCCCAGACCAAGTGCAATGAAAATCAAAGTATTGTGCACTTCTCAACCAGTTTTGTACTGACATATACTGAAAAGCAAACTACTGTGGTGTAGTCTGTGAACCAGTGTGAGCTTGGCTGCTCACTTATACATGTCCCTGGAAGAGTGTAGGAGTGCAGGCACTTCATTCCTTATATACTTTATTCCTACCCTCTTTGCCCCATTTTTCATGGTTGAATCTTCCTAAATATTTGACTGAGATCTGTTCCAACCTCTCATTATCCTGGTCACCTATCCCTGTATCTTGCCATGTTTTCCTGTGCTATCCCATTTTGCTGTGCTGTTCTGAGAGGGGGTCTGCATCCTGTGTTCATACTGGGGGGGTCACAGCAGCCCATAATGCTCTCAGCTTTATTCTCCTTTTTCTTTTCTTTTTTTCTCTCTCTCTTTTTTTTTTTTTTTTTTTTTTTTTTTTTTTTTTTTTTTTTTTTTTTTTTTTCCTCCTCCTAGAAATATTTGGAGTTTGTGACCACAGAGGAAAATGAAGCCAAATTTCATAAAAATACTCAAGGATAAGATTCTCAGTGCAAGAGTTAATTCATTACCTACTGTTACGTATGCTAAACTGCAATTATTTGTCTTCCTTCATTTACCCTGCTACATACGCCAACACGGATTTCAATCCGCTATTTTACCAGTCCTTGCGAGCACCTTCTGCATCTTTTTGTCATTACCCTTGCCTTCATTATCCTCAGTAACTTGGCAAACTGTGTCACTTCACTGCTCATTCTCTTTTTCGCACCGCTGACGAGTGCATCCCCCTGGGACTCCATGGTGATTCTCTTCCAGTGAGAAAACTGACCATTAACTCCTACTCTCCTTTCTATAAGCTGCTGCTGTGCGTGGTAAGTGTGCAGAGTGGGAAGCATCTCCATATACTTACACTTTTTAAAAATGATTGCATATGATTTATAATTATGTCTAATACATAAATGATATTTTAATGATATAAATATATTCCTGAAAAGAGACTCAGCAATTATGCTTTTAGAATGAATTTCTCTTTTTCCTCTTATTGGAAGTATTTTAGATTTGCCCTCTGTCAAACCTTGACATTTTTGGTCTGCTTCTATTTTTTATGTATGTGACTCACTTGCTTTTCAATACCGAATTGTCAGAGACTTGTATATTTTGAAAAGAAGCCAAGTTTCAGTATCATTATACTTACACATTCACCCTGAGGCATAATTGTTCTAATACACAGTTTTCATCCTGCAATTTAAAGGAAAGTTAGTGTGTCTTTCTGCCTTCCAGTAACTGTCACAGGATTTTCAGTATGCATTGGATAGCACAAGACCTTTCCTGTTCCCATGGAAATCAATAGTAACACTTCATACCCATTAAACTCTATCAGAGATTTAAAAAAAAAAAAAAAGCAAAAAAAGAGGGATCTACATCATTAGGACCCATTTTTGTTTGATCACTGGTTCATTTGAAATCAGGAGAACTGTTAGTCAGGAATGCACAAGGTAGGTTGCCATGAGCTAAAATTTTCCGACCACAAAAATAAAGGTGAAATGCTGGGATCCCACCCATTGGGATCCATGCTACTCCCACCCCCTCACCAGGCACACACATCACGTCATGCTGGAGAACTCCAAGCTGAAGGAACAGGGACTCACCTGGGCCCAGATGTTCCCCTGGGAGCAGCGATGCCTGAGGCTCCTCCAGAAGCAGCAGAATACACCAAGCAAGCAAACCCTGGCCTTGCAGATGTGTTGAATGAGAAGTTCCCTGAGTCCAGGCACCAGAGACCTGAGCAAAGGTAAACTCTCATTATTTTCTGGTCTCATATCTCACCTGAGCACTGCCCAGCATCATGACACCTAATTCCAAGTGTGGTGCTTCCATGGGTTCCAAAGGACCAATCCAGGACAGAGAATAAAAGTAAATGGAAATTTGCCATGCATGTACCTGTTATCCAGGTTTCTGCATCAGGGAGGTGTGCCTCAGAGGTTCTTCTCCTAGGAGAGACCTAAGTCAGCTTCAATTCACTTCTCTGAAACAGTGAAGCCAAGTAGCTGACGTTTTAGGTGTACTGCCATCATCCTTTGGTTGGCAGAATAAGTTAGGTTTAAATGAAATAAAATTTGGGAAAAATAAATGTATTTTCCATAAAAATCCCTCCATTTTGAAATGTTTACAAAAGTTAGAGCATCACATACAGGGTTAATCACAGACCGCTGTAACTACAAGTCAATATCTAAAAAAAGTGAAGAAGAATTTGTCAGATTTACCAAAACCTGAAGGATACAGAAAGTTCAGAATCAACCCAGAAATAATATGGCACATTAAAAGGGCAGAAGTTAAAATAAAAATACAATAAGACTCAGTGAAATAAATTTATTTACCTCTCAAAGGAATATATACACACAAATATTGGCCACACGCAGTGTATTCAGGAACTTAAGATCCAGCCCTCACAGTAAGTGCCTTAGGATCACTGCAAGGTTTCCTGACAGTGTTCTTTGACTCCAGTGAAGGTAGTTTAAAGCTCTGTAGAAACACACAACTACTCTGCCTTCTTGCTGTGAGTCAAAGATGCAGCTCTAAGTAATGAATTGTAACTGCACCCCATGTAGCTACACCAGGCAACTCTTGCCATCTTCGATATGTCTTCAGCTGTTTTCAGATGAGCTAGTCTAAGTATAATTTTCTAAAACTGTGAATATCCAGTTGTTTCTTTAGCAGCACATTTCTTGATTTTTTAAATATTTTTTTAGAAACTAAAACATAATTTAAGACGCACTATCTAAAAATAAAATACATGGTATACACATGCTATGCACATGAAGTAAAAAATCAGATACTATTTATTTTACTGCACTTACAGTGGAATTCCTTTTTCTGACTTAATATCTAAAAAGAACAGAAGCAAGAAGGAAGGCACTGACTTGCCAATCCACCTGACCCCAAACATAATTTTAAAACACCAGCTTCAATTCTTGCAGACATCATTTATCCTCAACTGTAACCCACATTCAGTTTTTAGAATTAGTTGTGATTACAGTGCCCTTAACTAAAGGTAGGCAAAGTAAAATTTCCTTGTAAATCTCTGAAGCAGAATAAAATAGTTTGCACTGAAGATTGGTGTATAATTGGTATCAATTTAATTCTTCATAAAGTTCACTGTGACTTGCAGAATTTCAGATTTGTGGTTCTCCTTATGTTCCAGCCGTGCTTGGGATTCATAAAACTCTCAAATTTAGAAACTAGCACTTCTGTAGAAGATGTTCTGGGAAACTTTACTGTGAATGTTGCCAAAATGTGAATAAAAGCCTCTAAATATAAAATAATGACCTGGATATCCTCAAAGTATCATTGTATGGACATTGGAGGGCCACTAGAAATCCTGCAAAGCCTACTAAGCTAATTAAAAATTCTGTTCAATTGAAGAAAAACAGCAGGACAGAAATAAGTACCCATGAACAACCATTTTATTTTTAGATTTTGTTGTTGCTCTATAAACTAGAACACTCTTAGTAATTAAAATATTCCAAGACCACATCTCTATCTGACTATCTCACCTTTTTTGTCACCAGTCTTGCTCTCCAATTTTTCATCCCTTAGTTTTTTTCACAGCAAACCATTGATCTTGAAAACTGAAACTTTTCTATTATTGAGCCTGAAAAAAAACCCAAAAACCCAACAGTATTTTATAAGTCTGATTTTGTACTGAACAGGTCTAAAATAGCAGAACAAGTTATTAAAATAAGCATAATTGTATAAACAAAATGTTCTGCCTGTTCTTTAGAATGTATTACACCTCTGAAATGACTAAAGAAAAAGAAAAGAGCATATTCTTAGCCCAACTTTTACCTTGCTTGGTTATCATAATATTTTTACAGTTGTAGGAGACAACTAGAAAGAAGCAAAATAATTTAAATAGAGATTACTACCCTGATACATTTCACAGATCTTCACTATATTCTCAGTTGTCAAGTACATGGACCTATTTTGGTGCTCTGCATTCAGTATCTGTTTTGATTTCTTTTCAACAAAATTGCTGTGAAAACGAATCTGTTTAAAAAGCTTGCAATACCACATAGAAAGGCATTTTTTAAAAAAACATATATTTTTTTTTTAAATAGGGGAGCCAAAACATCAGAAAGTCTGCCTGTATATAACTATAAGGAGAAGCAAATGAGTTTTGATAAAGCTACTGAGTTGGAATACATTTATATAAGTATAACATCAGATGACAAGTCACAGTAGTTCTGGAATAGAGAATAATTTCATTCTTCTGAGTCAATCAAACAAAGCCAGCTACAAGGATCAAACCACAAGATAATCTCTTGAACTACAAGGTGTTTATAAAGGACAGGGTATCTTGCAGTGGGGTGAATACAGCCTTTTCCTGTGAAATAATCCTGGTGGATGGGAATAATGTTGAGCAGAAAAACAACAGGACGAGTTACAGGATGGAAGAGTAGTGAGCAAATCTATGAGCAATATGCATCTATTCCCAACACATTTGGGGTTATTCTACTGTAGCTAGCAAGACAGAAAAGCAAGAAAAGTTCTGATCCTGAGACTTCTGCCAACCTTTTTCCTGCAGTAGCACTACTGCTGTAAAACAGGAGCAGCAGTAGGTATGAAGAAAAAATAGTGCAAGGTAAAGTTTAGAGGTTTTTTTACATCAATAGCTTTTTCAGTAATTTTGGTGTGACTGACTTTAAGAAAATTTTTTTTTTATGACCAAGTTGAAAGGCAATTCAAACATTTCCAAATGAATCCTGTTGAGTTCCAGAAGCAAAACAGGTTCATGTCTTTGTGAATTTAATGGGAAGTATGGTTCAAACCAAGCCTGCAGATGATCACATAAGGTAATTCTGATTGTAAAGAGCTTTAAATTCAATAGATGAGGCAGATATCATCTACTTGATATTTCAAGTAGCCTGGGTGCAAAGAAGGAAATTCAGTTCCAGAGCACTTCCCAGGAAAGCTTTGTATTTTCTTTTTCTTCTTTTTCTTCTTTTTATTTTAAACTAAGGTAAAGCTTGTATGCATCTCACTTAGACATGTGACATTTTAGCACAGCAAACATAAAAGAAGTGCCTTTCAGTTTTCTTTTCTTTTTTTTTTTTTTTTTTTTTTTCCCCTAGGTAAAAGCAGATAAATGTCAAAAAAAAAAAAAAAAAAAAAAAAGTCTTTAATTTTATATTCTAAAAAAGAATGATTTATGGGGAAGACAAATCAAATTACTTAGCTATAGTGGGAGATTTTTGAAGGCAGTTCCTTGGTTCTCTAAAAGTAACATTGAAAAAAACCTCTGATTATTCACCAATTTGTACTACAAAGTTAGGAGGCAGAAACTCCATTATTATTCCACTCTATTAAGAAGAAGGAGGGGGAAAAAAATAAATAAAAAAAGACCATGAAGAAATAATCATCAGAAACATGGAGGTGAGAAGAAAAATATTCACCTTTACCTCACCTATCAAAACCCCCTGGAAGTTTCAAATGAGAAAGAAAAGACAGGTAAAAGCTGCACCTTCTGGAAGGAACACTGCTAAATTCACAGAAGCAGAGTTTTTTAAAATGTGATGTCATTCCTTTGGATTCTTGGTCCCTTTGCCTCCCAGAGCCAGCCACATGTTTGCATCTTTTAGCATGTAAGCAAAGCTGTGAGTCTGACCACTTGCCTAGCTGAGCTGGCAGGACCATGGATACTTTCCTGGTGTTCAGAGCAGCCCAGGACTGCAGTATTTGCTTTCAGTGTAAGCAACAGCTTCAGCGCACTTAATTCAGCAGCCTTCTACCGACCCAGGTGCAGCAAAATTTACTCACCAAGCACTAACCCTCAGATATCACTGGACACCTGGGCGTGGCAGAGGGATGCTGTGGGCACATGGAAGATGACGTAGGATGGAAACCTGTGCATGTCAAGAGGTAAGGATCACGAGCCCATAATGCAGGAATTGAAATGCCATTTAGGAGCCCACAGCTGGGAAAGGTTAAAAGAAGAGAGGACAAAGAAAATGCAATGAGAGCAAAGTCTCACTCTTTCTAACTTATTGAGCACTGAGTTATTATTTCAACATTGAAAAAAAGGACTTTTAAACATTAGCTAAGACAGTTTATAGCAAATTTAAAAGAAAGTTATTTTATGGGAGACCTGATGAAGTTTGTACCATAAAGAACTTGGTTGTGTTCCTTAAATCCGGGGCATATATCAAAACTGAATTGAGGAAACAAAATCCGTATGATTTGTACTCAAAAATCCTACAGAAAAGCTTTACGGGACCACTCGTTAGATAAAATGGCTCTGTAAAACTCTCTCATATACGTGATCATTCTTGACTCATACCTTTCTATCATTCATGAGCCAAACACAACATGTCTGAACGTCTGCTTGCATAGTCCATTATTTTAATTGATTATCATTGATGGCTAAAAGGAAGATAAAATGATTGCACATCTCAAGAGAACATGATCTATATTTGTTTAGATCTGTAGAATTAGCTTGTCCAAAAAGGAACTGTTAAAAAGTCTAATAAAACCATAAGATCAGTTCCTCAAAGTGATAGTTAAATCAATAAGGTGTGCAACCTATTATTCTGATTGACATAAGCCTTGAGTAGTCTGTCAGCAGAAGGTTATGCTATGAAACATAATTAAAGAAACATAAAATTGATTACATATCTCAGTCTTGAAACTGGAAAGGATTTCTGATTATTTTTCAAATATTGAAGTGTTTCTCTTCTGTTAGCACCAAATCAGTAGGAAAATCTCTTCTGCAATTTTAACATGTATCTCCTAAATTTGCTTTTCTAATAAGAATGTACTTTTGCACCCTAAGAAGTGGTTATGAATAGATAACTGATATTCTTTGAAAATACCAGTTTGAAATATACGCTAATGAAATTCAGATGAATACTTCCTCATACTTTAAGTCCCTGCTTAAATTCCTGTATCTCTCTAAGAGGGCTACATTGAAATTAAAACTGTAGAATATGTGTAATTTCTAAACTAATTTAAGATAAGTTTACTCTGAAGTTTTCAGGACAACAAGAACAAGGCATGTATCTTTACTTTCATGTAAATCTCTGGGATGATTTGGATTTTAATGGGTCCTGAATAAGAGAGAATCCCTACAGCGTTACATCTGACAAAGCCTTTATATGGAGCTTTGTAAGATGTCATTGTGCAAAGCCTATTTATTTTTCTTTTTGTAGAAGAGAAAGTAATTTTATTGGTCTTTATGCCGACATCAGGGTAAGATGATCAGAGATCTGGTTTCAGATGTACGTCTGAAGATACTTTAAATAGGTCAGTTAACTGTTGTAGAGATCAGTTTGCCTTTTTGTAAAATCAGAACACTACAAGAGATAAAAAACCTAATAATACATTGTAATAATATTTATATTATCAGAATTTTTTTTATTTGCAAGCCACCTTATATAATATGCCTCAGTTACACCGAAGCTGTGTGGCCACTGTCACGGAACCGTGATTAATTATGGCTATAATAAAAAGACTACCTGGATTTCATTCTCTTTTTATTATACATTTTTATAATAGTGTAACTTCAAAGCTTTCAGTGCAAAGACATTGCATTCTCTTACCCTGACAGGAGAAGAGAGCTTATTGTATATCATTCTCACCCAGTGCTTCTTCTCTGACTGATTTTGTTTGTTGGTTTGTTTTAAATTGATGAGAAAGTAATCATTATTCAGCATCATAATCAAAAGCCATCTTTGTATAGGACACTTGTCTAATTTAATCTTTTTGAAATTCTTTTTAAAGTGCCTTTTCTACCTAAATGAAGAGAACGGCATTTTTATGAGCTGCATTAGTTCTATCATTTCAATTGCAACAGAGTGGTTAATAGTACACATAGTGCAAGATGAGGGGAGGGAAGCAGAGGTAACAAATGATTCCTAAATTCTCATCTGCCTTCACTGATAGCCAAAGGTAGCAGCTGAAGAAAATAAAGCATCGTACGCAAATTCTGTCAGGCGAGCAGGCAGTCAGACTGTGAATTTCAGGACTATCAAGACTGCATGTTTCAATCAGTTTTGATACCTCTTGGCATTTCTCTTCAAATTCTGTTTTCTATAAATAATTCCTTTACTTAGGTGTTCCTTCTAGTTCACTTTTGAGCACATAAAAATGCATCTCACCTCTTACTGCCGTTATTATTTTTCTTCACTTTGGTGACTTAAAAAATAATTAAAACTTATTTTGCATTAAAATGGTCTAGGAAGTTTGGATTATGGAACATAGAGTGCATTTTAAATTAAGCTTGGCCACCTTATAAAAAAAAGAAACTTGAAGAAATTACCTGCATCTCCTCTTCCTATTTGAGGCAGTCTGAGTTTCAGCAGGATCTAAGGGTCAGGAGCTATAAGCACATCAGTACATGAGCTTGGCACTGCAAAAGATCAGATGAAGTCTTTGGATATATGAACTTTCAGAAAAGGAAGTGATAATCCTGTGTTACAAAACCAAGGAAAATCTCTGAAGACTGGAAGAGGGACAATGTATGTGAAAACCTTCGCAACTTTGCTGAGAAAAGCACAGAAAGTTCTGAATGTCAGAAACTGGCTTCCTGTGAACCTTGCAAACAGCTTACCATGTCTGGTTCAGCTGGGTCAGGCCTCTAGGAGGTCTTCTGGAGACCTCAGCTGAAATATCCTCAACAGTCACAGTAATCAGTAAATATATCCTATTTTTCATCTGAAACTGGATTCAGCTTTCTGTCTCTAGAATTGTTTGTGAGTTCACACGCTAATTGAAAAAATAGCAAAAACCATAGTAGGTACTAGAAGAGTGTTCTTCATATTTCTTTACTTTCTTGCTGAAAAGCAGATATTTTGAACTTCAAGTCATTCCTGCAATTCCTTCTTGAATGTATTTTTAAAATACAATGAAACCTGACTCAACAATTGATAATGCTTTCATGAGTATGGCGTGCAGTAGAATAGTACATATTTCCTTTATTCCATATTCTTCTGAGAGTCCATCCAGGACTCCTATCTTACAACTTTAAACAAGGAGCCTGCTGTAAACCAATGTTGCTCCAAGTCTCCTTAGTAAGTGCATCTTTTATTCTGGTTCCAAGAGAAATATTGATCCAATATACATGCAGCAACACATTGCAAATACAGAAAATGTGACGACTTAGATGATTCTGAAAAAGCTGCCTGTATCATCAGTGTACCTCCATGAAACTCTGTAAAATTTAGTGGTGTGGTGGTTTTGTTGTTGTTGTTGTTGTTGTTGTTGGTTTTTTTTGGTTTTTTTTTTTTTTTTTTTAATGCTGTGGCCCAGAGTAAGCCTGCCAGGCCAGTGCAGCTAAATGCTGATTTCATTTAGAATGGTAGCAATTTGGCCTGTGACTTCAGTTAATAGCTATATTGGTACTGCCTATGATTGGGCCAAGAACAGATAACTGCAGTAACTGTTAGAAATTCTCCCAGCAGGTGATTTCCTATGTACAATTACTTTTTAAGGTCTATCAATCCATATTACAGATTTCTGTTATTTAGCACAGTCAGAAGGGAAAATGAAATTAAGCTGTAAAACATATGTCTTTGCTGGTCTGCAACAATTGGGACTGTGTGCCTTTCTATTCAAGTTTGACTGTGAATCAGAGCTGGGAAAAAAATACTAATGCATAGCCTTTAACATGAATCTAGAAACTGTAGTTGCTATGTTTATTTTCAACTATTCCAAACAATTATTTTCAGCTATTATTCAGCTATTGATCTCCTGCCTATTTATGGAGCAGGGACCATGAGACTGCAGAAATATTTCTCAAGGTGCCAGATCACTGTCAACAGAATTAGCAGAAAAATATATTTTCCTTATTGTAACAAAAGGATAAAGAAATAAAATGCCAAAAGCTTTTTTTTTGCCTTTCTTTTCAGGCACCCCCAGTGTCTGGAATTCTTTTAGTCACTTCAGTTTGGAAACCTTTTCTTCCTCATCTATTTACCTCTGTAGATTATTCACTGCTGGCAATTAGCAACCAGAAGAAATCCTGCTGAGGAGAGCAAGTTAAAAGGGGACTTAAGAATGGCTGTGCCTGGGAAACAAGCAGACAATCTGGAGCAGCAGACTTCCAAATTTCAAACACACTCATTACAGAGATGAACAGCCAGAACAACCTCTCTTCTTAATTCTTTTTATCTGGGTCTCCAATCTGCTCACAACAGTGTTTAGTCCAAAACTTAGTCCATTTCAGTGGGCTTGGGAAGGAAATTACTAATATTCCAGCCTTCATTCTACCCCCAAAAAAGAATAATTTAGTTAATGGATGGCTACATCTGGATAATGACCAAATATCACTTTTCACACCCAAACCGTTTCGGTCTGGCATCTTCCAGGACGCCCTGGTGTCTGTGGGGTGAAAACAGGAGGAAGGCTTTTCCTGCTGCCCAGCTTTCATCTGCAACAGGAAGAAACTGAAAACATTTTCAGTGATTTCAGTATATCAGAATAGTTGGTCTTAGGTACCATGTTTTTTGACAAGGAAAATAATCTTACCTCTGTGGATTAGCTTGGGATCTTAAGGCTGTAAAAGCTGCATAAACACAAGTCATTGGAGAAAAAAACATTCCCCAAGTGCAGCTCTATTACAGCTGCTATTGCAGAAAAATGCATTTTTGAACTTCCAAACATGTTTTTAGTGTCCCTATTCTTCCTAGTCACGAAGCCTGCATGATATTTTAACAGAGTGAATAAGTGACAAAGACTTTAGGTAAATTATCTTAGAAATATTGCCAGAACACTGTTAAATAAAAGATGGCTTTTCAAACAGAATGTAAAATGTCACATAAAATATTATCATTAAATAACTGGTTTTTGAGGGAAAGCAAAGCCAAAGATGCAAAAGTCTCCTTAGGAATACGCCTCACAAAAAAAAAAAAAAAAAAAAAAAAAAAAAAAAAAAAAAAAAAAAAAAAAAAAATCACCACAAAAAACAACAAAAAAAACAAAAACTGAAAATACAGACAATATTTCAGATATTTCAAAACCAAATTAATTTCACAGCTTCCAGCATCAACTGGACATCCTTCATCAAGTTGCCTGATTCCTTTTGGCTTGACTCTAAGCTACCATAGCATAACAAGTCCTATGAAGAATTATGCATACAGAAAAGTGAGATAAGGTTTTGGGGCTTGTTTTGGTTTTTTGGCGTTTTGTTTGTTTGGTTGGTTTTTTGAGGTTTGTTTTTGCTTGTTTGTTTGTTTTGTTTAAGTAAACTAAGCAAAAATGGTCCAAATGACACAGGAACTTTCTTTTTAGCTGCTCTAGCAGGCTGGCCTCCAACACTGAAGCTGTGATTTTGCACTCATGATCCTACCTGCTTTTCTGTTTTGAACAGTTTCTTGCCTCCCAAAATGCTGAATCTTCTAGCCCAACCAAATTAAGAGACATTCAGAGTGAGACCATTCAGTCATCATGTTTACCTGTGATGCACTTTGGAGTGATTTCTTAGCTGGATTTTTAATAACCTGAACATTTCATAAGGGGCACAAAAATAGTACCTAATTAGAAACATTTAAGGTTGGTCTTGAATAACTATGTTTGATTTTTGATCTGAATTTTCCATCTTATTTGGAGATAATTCCATCCAGGGCTTTGATTTTGGAAAATTCTTCATAATTCCTTTAGGTAAGAATGCATAACTGAGGAAGGGGATAGGTTTAGAGTAGGTATTGGGGAGAAATTCTTCGCTGTGAGGATGGTGAGACACTGGCACAGGCTGCCAAGGGAAGCTGTGGATGCCTCATCCCTGGAAGTATCCAAGGCCAGGTTGGATGGAACCCTGAGAGACCTGATCTAGCGGAAGGTGTCCCTGCCCATGGCACGCCATGGTAATCTTTAAGGTCCCTTCCAACCCAAACCAGTCTGTGATTCTATGGCTTTCTAACTCTGCAAAAAGGATGGTTTGGATGGGTCAGGCATGCATAAAAAGCTTATTCTCAGCTGTCTGTCTCAGGTGAAAATTACAAGTTGCAGGCAGGCACAAAGGTCACCGGCTCCAGGAGCTGTAGATGTGCCATCTGAAAGCCAATTTCCATGCAGACAGGCAAATCCAGCTATTATTTAAATGAATGCTTCAGAGGTACATGTGTAGAAGAGGGGATGCAGATTATTTTCTAAGCAATTGACCTATTTTAGAGTTTCTACCTCTTGAATATCCAGAAGAGGGTGCCATGAATATAGTATAACCTGGACATCCTCCCCCAACATTACCCGCTCCAATAATAGATCAGTGAGATTTGCAGCCTTTGCCACTTCAGTAATGAGCACAGAATCCTGACTGGAGGTGATGTAATTGCGGGACATCAGGTCAGCCAGTCTTCATATTAATCCTTTGCTCCTTATTTCAGTTAAGAGCAATGAAACTGAGAACACATGTAAAAGATTGAGATCATTTGTTCCCAGACCACTTTCTTAGCATTTTTTATGTCTTTATGCAGAGTTTTATCTGGGTTTCCATCACTGCTTTTGGGAATGATGGCAACTCAGCCTTTTAGGAATGACAGTTCTATAGAGATACATGCTCTTAGATTATTTTAAGGTTCCAAAAAACTAGTACAGTAAATTTAATATTATAACTGAAGCATGTCTAAATGTTTAAATTATAAACCAAACTACAAGCCTGTAATAAGGAGACAATCCTGCTTTCATTCCCTTTCGGAGTAATATTGGGCAGTGGTTTTCTTTAGGATCTAATTGCTTGGAAAGTTCGAGTGGTCAGAGGCTTCTTTTCTTCAAAGAGAGGAAATATTAACTGCTTCAATTAAATCAAACCTAAGCTCACACAAAATTCTCTGTAATCATTTTCATGACACGTAGATTTTTTGCTCGTATTAGAGAGAATCTAACTTCGCACACTAAGTGTTCCAAAGGACTATCTGCTGCACATGGGGTAAATGACTTGCATTTTTTGTTTTGTTTGTTCATCTGATGCTGCCAGAAAATACCACTGGAGGGGGAATCATTTGTTCAACATGAACATACTCCCAGTTTTTATCGTTTCTCCTGACAGGGTTTGAGATAATAAGAAATAAGGGTTTTTGCTTCACTTGTGCCAAATGCAGAAAGGCTGAAGCAGTCAGGGGATATGATATTAAAAGTCAAATTACAAGAAAAAATCTACAACCAGTGATACTTTATAGCAACCAAAAATTAAAAGCAAATAACAAAAAAGCACCCTTTGGGGTCTTTGATTTAGTAATGTCCTAAAATATGTACATAGATTTATGCAAAATAATAAATCCACTGAAACTGAAAATAAAGCAAAATTAGGCCTATGCTTGATAACTTTAAACTGAGTAATAGATCAAAACATATAGATATATTCCCCAAAAAAGATGCATGTCCAGCTTTAATTGAACATAAATATTTGTGTGTGTGTGTATATATACACACACACACACACACACACACATATATATATATCAGTGTTTCTGTAAAACTAAATATTTGATAGACAACAGTTCTGGTTTTGTGCATACCTTATTAAAGGAATCCAAATTACTCTATCTTTATGCTTTGCATCAAGACAAGTAAAATATCCCACATTTCCCTCTTGTCAGCACTTTCCAAGGGTTTTTCTTTCTGTCATCTTTTCCTTCCTTACAGTGAAGAAGTTCCTCTGCATTAAAAGCAACTCATCACTAGCAATCTAAAATGCAATCTTATGAAGCCCCACAGAAAAAACCAACAACAACAACAAAAAAAACCACACACCAAAACCACTTCCTTTAATTAAAGCTGTACCCCATTGCTGATTTTTTTTTAATTGACAAAATATAGATTTATTTATTTAATAAGCTATTGAGGGACAATTTTTCATCTTTCTTTTCCTCTGGGAAGTGTTTTATTGTTTGCTTCCTTTCTCTTGCCTGCTTGCTGTGTAATTTAAGACTGATGCCTCCCTCTGGGAAACAAAACTTGATCAGAGAACAGCCTGCACTGTCACCTAAACAAATTATGTTTTAGTCACTGCTGATGTTGGCTCTGTCATAATGTAAATGTATAATTAATGCCTTTGCTTTTACTGCTTTGGAAAGACAGCTCCCTGAAACTGGTTCAAGAGAGGGAATTTTAGGACTGCACCCTTTTCTCTTTCTAACCATTAACACAATGGATTTTCATCACTGCCTCCAGAAATTAGTGATCAGGTCCCTAATCTCTACAGTTACTTATTAGATTTACAGTCCAGGCAATTTATTATTACTAAATAATAAAAATCTGCTGTGCAGCAAGAATTTGGCAAGGAATAAGAGAGGAGGGAAAACTCAGGAACACAGGTTAAATCCTACATTTTTCCTTTCAGCAGAGCTTGAAAAGATTAAGCTATTTCCATTAGTTTCCTGCAGAGTTGCAAGCAGTGATAATAGACATGTGCTAATTTCAGTATTGCACTGTGCTATGAGGCAGCATTTTAGATCATCTTTCACCTGTGACATGACTCCAAATACCCCCAATTAGCAGCTCTCTTTTTGTTTTCAGTTTTTGTTGCTGAACTTAGAGCAATGGCTAAACATCTGGTATTATGACTACAAATAGCCTCCATCTCCTCACCTCTGGGATGCAGTGTAGCTTTAGACTATTTATACTTTCATCTAAAATTCTAAATGACCGAATTATTCTTCTGTAATAGGTCCTAAGTGACACTAAATGGATGGTCTCAGCTTTTACTTTCCAAAATGGACATCTCTCTCACCTCTTTTAGCTACCACACTGCACAAAAAGCTTGACACAATGAAAAAACAGAAACGCCATTTTCAGGGCTGAAATAACCTTTGATTTCTACAAAGATACGTAGAGACCAAGGAACACCAAAGGCAGTGGGCTTTAAACACATTCTAGTGACATCAGAGGTTCAGCATTTTTGTTTAAATTCATTATGACGGTGTCTGGAGCTGTACAAACATCAGACCAAGGCAACAAAGGCACCCATCCTCAAAGAGTTGTGATCTAGATTGATTGAAAACATATTCCTACATTCTGGAAATCTCTAATTCCATTGCTGGTGCCACTATTCAAATAACATTTGTAATTATAAACAGCACCATCATCTTACTTTGTGAAATAGAAAACTGGGGTGAAGGAATTATTTACTGGACTTCTTACATGACTTTTTTTCCTCTCTGAGTTAGAAATAGATGAGAAGAAATTGTAAGGCACAAGGTCTTGAGCTGATGTTAAATGGGATACTTACTCTGAAGCCATAAATAGCTAAGATTGATCCAGACAAGTCTTGAATCTGTTTCCAAATATTCTGACTTCTAGTTTTGTAACTGAACCACTGAAGTATTCTTGGCCTATTTAGAGTCCTAGGAGGTGGATAGATACATCTGCTGAGTGTGGTAGTCTGTGTTGATGTGCCCAAAACTATGACACTTGCAACAGAGAAAAACAAACAAACAAACAAACAAACCCAAACAAGCAAAAAAAAGTTTGATACAAGTTCAAGCTAACAATGGTTCTCTCTAAGCAGGACTAGATCTAAAATGCTATTTCCTTTTTTAATGAAAAAAAAAGAATCATTTTCAGCGATTAGTTTAGAGAAAATAAGTGATTTTTAAAAGAATCATGACTCAGCCAAAGTGTCTCTCATATTTTGAATCTGATTTAACTTTTTTTCCCTGTGAAAACTGCCCTTGAGTTCTCTGGCTTTCTATTATTCTACTTCTTGTGTATGGAGTAGGATCTCTTGAGAAAGCATCTGGGACAGAAGGAGGACAGGGCAGAAAAAGAGAATTCTTCTTACCAGCCTTATTCAGAGAAACCTAGATCATCTGAGGGCCAACAGCAAATTAACTCCAATCTTGAATTAGGCTGGGTTCCAGGCATTCTGGGGGACACAATCTTCTGTTCAGGCATTCAGGTAGTGAGAGGGGGGACAGGCTTGGCTGCTGGATCTGGCACAGCCACTGATATCCTTTGAGAAACAAGTGAGGCAAGTGTGTAAACAGGATCTCCCTTGCAAACCCTCTTCACCTGGTGCCTCCAGTTTGCTCCTTCTCAGGTGGTGATAAGTCATTTAAGTCCATTTATATTCCAGCTGTCACAGACAGATTTTTCTGGTATGCACAGAGCTGCAAAAGGGCCAAGCCTTTCAGAGGGTGATCCAAGCCTTTTGCCTAGTGCTCAGTGGGCAGCTCTGATGAGATGTGAGTGTGCCCTGCAGACCTGCCTCAGCAGCTCCCCTCTCAAGGGGGCTGATGGGGCTGGTTTGTGCCAGCAAGGCAGCACAGCCCGGCCTCAGACCTCTCTCCTCCTCTGCAAGAGCAGCAGATTGGTGAAAACAACACCATTTATGGTCTGATATGTCTGGAGACAACAAGGCCACAGGGCATAATAAAGAACAGAGAAAGTCACTTGGCCCATGCTGCTTTCCTTGTTAAAATCATCTCCCTATTCCAACCCATGCATCACACCAGCTGCCTCCTTCCTCTGAGGTGAACGCCAGCAGACAGATATTGAAACACAGGGAAAAGACCAAAGAAGATGCCTTGCCACAAGCTGAGAGTTTCGGGGTTTTAATGTCAATTTCCCCACACTAGAAACTTCATTGTCATTAGCTATTCAGCACAGCAGAGGGACCTAAATATCAGAGCCTTCACCATTAATGATATTTGGGACCTAAACTTTTGAGACCCTGGGAAGCTTCCACTGAGCACTGATAAAAGATAACACAGGAAGAAAACTAGAAGGAGTTTTGAGGATGAAATGACAACAGCTGAAAGGCACTCACCATCACCATCAGAAAAACAGGCACACTTCCACACAGGCACCTAAAGAAAGTGGCTGGCAGCTGTGTTAAAAGTCACAAAATCTCTCTCATGACATCAACCACAACCCCATGTAAGCAGAAAAACACCAGAAAACAAGCAAGCCCAAGAGTTATGTGCATAGACACACACACAAATGACTAGAGAAGAAAAAAGGCCAAAGTCTCTCTGATTGTTTGAATAATTGGGAAGAACACAAAACCCCTGGGGAACCAGATTTTTCTGAAAATCTATTACTGGAAATCCTGTTTGCTAAACTTAACAGTCTGACATGGGATTCCTCAAATAAATCACTGCAGTCAGGCGAATGTAGGAATCCCTCTGAGGTCTTCATAATACTGTCAAGAGATATCCGTGTGTTAACCTCCCTCCTGTGCAGCTATTTTTGCTCTTCTCCTTAGTTTGCAGACACAAAGGGTATAATTTATTTTAATTATTTGTTTTCAAGTTGAATGGCTACAGACTCTGAGCAAGAAATATCATTAGGCTCCAGCATATCAAATAGCATTGTCAAGATGCTATTCATTTGGTAGGCACACTAAGAGAATGACAATATTTTCATTTAACATTGATAAGCTGAATGCATTTATTTATAAAGCTAGCACGCCAACTTATATCCCAATAAAATATATTCAATAATACTGCAGCAGAGATCTGGAGCTAACAACGTTATCAGAGGAGAAAAATACACAGAGAAAGGAAATGTTATAGCACATTTATCATTTACATACCTTGTGAGGTTAGGACCTTTATCTTTCTCTCTCTCTTTTTTTTTTTTTTTTTTACTGGAGTGGGATAAAGATAGATGTGCTCTAATGTACCTTTGTCTTCATTGTATGGATACTGCCATTCTTCACTCACTATGGACAAAGATAGAAATAAAAGCATGTTTCAGTGACCTGCCTTTTATCTGTGATAGGTTCCACCTTCATCCTTGTATGTACCGCAGCACTTGCAGTAAATTGCTTAATATACATTTAGCTGAATTTGCATCTATGCATTATCCATACAGATAGCTCAGAAAGTCCTATTTCAATGTAAATGGGGGCAATATCACTGGAGAGAGGGAAATTAAGCTGAAATAAAAATATTGCAAGAAGAGAGTTGGGACTAAAACCTCACGATGATTGCACAGAATGGCTGTGAGGTTCCTTTATAATTTTATAATTACAAGGAAAACATGGACCCGATAATTAAGACTCAGAGGGCGAAAAAGCAGCTCTTAGCCATAACAGCTGTCTCAGAAGGCCAATACCATTGAGAGTACCTCATTCTGTGCCCTGTCTTTCCCACTGCTGGAAGAAACCGTGGTGCCCTCTTGCCTTCTTTCCTTCCACAGGACCAGCTGCATTTTCCACAGCAGGCACAGGGAGGTTTGACTAACACCCACCCACCCAGGGAGGCAGGCAAGGGAGTTAGGGAAGTTTCCACTCTTCCAAGCTTACACAAGGGAGTCCCTAACACAGGCCACTGTGTTGGTTTTGTGTGATAGATAAACCTTCATTTTCCACCCTATTTATATATGGACCAGGGGTTTCTGCGTCATGGACTGGAAATTCTGTGTTCAGTGCCTATTATTGCCTGTGGATTTATTTTTCCTTGTAACACCACTGTATATTAATGCAACATCTTCCACCTGAATCCCTAATGGTACCTTCACAGTTATATGAAGAGAACGTTACAACATTCCTCTAAAAAGCTCACAAACCTGATTTTACAAACTCATTCCACAATTTAGTCGAGTTCAGCTTGAGCCCTGCATCCTTTTTGCCTCCAGACACTGACCAGAAATTGTAATAGCTGTCCCTTATGACAGAGCCTATTTTCACCATTTATTGGTATCTAATGCCACTATAGTCTTGTTTTCATTCAGAGAAGCCAAAGTGCTTAATCTAACACGAGAAAAAAGCCTCTCCAGTGGCTTTGCCTCTCTTGTCCTGCATTCTGTCTGTGAGTGGCATAGCTCTAAGGAATACATTAATACTGCTGCAGACCACTCCAAATGATTCAGAGACCCTTTATATCGTAGCCAAAAACAGATGAAGAAGAATTAGGTCCTCTGGGACCTAGATATTATCCAGTTCAGTTGAAGCCATTCTCACTTGGTTTGCCTGAGAGTGATTTTGCATTTTAATTTTTAATAATTCTTTAATCCATCTAAAGTGGGGGAAAGCAAATAAAGCAGTATCCCTCTGCTACTTCCTTCCTTCTTTCTTTTCCGCCTTATTCATTTTCCTGTTTTTTTTGTTTTTGTTTTTTTTTTTAAATTCCATATTCCTCTGGTTTGTGAAGCTGTTGATAGAACACATAGGTATTCCTTTTATGTACTGTGAAGCACTAAATAGGAGCTTGCTAGGGAATAGACTTTTTTTCTATTATCCTTTTTTTAACTAAAAAATGTCTTCTGTGAAGACACTCCTTTATATTGCATTGAAAGTTAGAAGCAAGTAGAAACAGCCAAACTACAGTTAAGATTGCCCTGTATTCTTTACAGATTCTCTCCCTTTCTCTTTCACCTCCTCCTTCTTCTAATCTAACTTTTCCATGCTATTTCTTCCTAATTTCAATTCTTTCATTTCAGCAGATTTCTTTATCACACTTTGTCTTACCATGGTCTAGTTCCTGTATATTCTTTACAGAGATGCGTGTATGTTACTGAAACTCCCTCAGAACCTTGAAACATTTTCCTTATTTTAGAAGCAGTTTTATCTCAGTTTCATAAAGAAAAATATTAACTTTAGCTCAAAGCGGCTCTGTGAGGAAAAGTCCCATTTCTAAATGCACAAACCAGAGAGAGAACACACCCAAACCTCAGCAGGTAGCCATTTTTTTTGCCAGCAATTTAAAAATAAAAGCTATGAAATACAGATACAGAGGGGAAAGCTGAACAGTGAGTGTAGGAGAAATGCCATTTACTTCAATCTTCACAACTCCAAAGTCTGAAAAATCAGTGTGGACTGAGCCTGTATCTTACACATAATTACATGTAATCTGAAGAGCTGAAGTGGAGAGGATTAGTTTGCTGCTAGTTCCAGCGAATGCTCACAGCCTGATTGTATTTTCAGGGCACTGGTGGGCAGCAACAGATGGTGGTCATTTCCCTGGCAGGCCATAGCAGGGATAATTACCAGACACAGTTCCAAGGTTTATGATATTATAAACCTCTCTTTCATTTCTCATTCACTACATGTGGAAAGTATGGCCTTTTAACTCCTTTCTTATTGATTTTGTACTAGTGCAACACCTTTGCCTCCAGTGATTCTGAAATGATTCAGTGGGGAAGTAAAACAAGAAATAGACCTTTTAAGTCAGTAAAAATAATAAAAAAAACCTCCTGATCTTACTGCTGATTTTTTGTGAGTGTGTTTGAAGAACAGCTTTGAGTTGATTAATGAAATAAAATGCAATAATTGCTAGCAGAATTTGATGCTGTCCTTTAAAAAAATGCTGATGCTTAAGACGGTTCTGAAATAAATTAGTCAGTGAGTTAACTATGCCTACAAAGCCAATAACACTCCGAATGTTCCAGAATGCCTGTTTTTAACTGGAATAGCTGGCACTTTTTTGGATTAGTCTGTTCTGGATTAATTTCAGTACAGCAAATAAGGAAGATAAAACTCGGGCCTCTGGGAGTAAACAGAATAGATGTTAAGGCAAGTTAGAGCACATGGGTCAAGAGCAGGCACAGATTTTAGCAGAACATTTTCTTCACACTGTTTTAGAAAGGGGAAAGAAATTAACTGCTCTTTGTGTCTGTAATAACAATGAAGAGACTCACTCTTCTGATAAACTTAATTAAATGTGGTCAAATTGGCTAAGTCTGAAATTTAACACATTTCAGAGGCTCAACATCTGAGCAGGGAGTTTTACCCAGTCTGTCCAGAAGGACATTGAAAAGCTTCAGCATCAGGCGGACTCGAGTTGAACAAGCAAAAGCGAGAAGTTCTGCACCTAGGGCAGAATAACCTTTTGTGGAAACCATCCTGCAGAGCAAGAGCACTCCAGCAGTCACTGTGGATGCCTAGTTGGAAAACAGCTACGAAGTGTGCCCTAACAGCAACACAGCAAACTACACACACAGGATGGGAGGAGAGCAGCCAGCAGGTCTTTCATCATACCCTTTAACTCAGTTATAGCCTGTTGAAGTTTACCTGAAACACCGCTTTTTGAACCCTCCAGCTTGAGAGAGATGTTGAGAACTCTGAGAAAATCCTGTGGAAGGCTGTCAGACAGTCCCAGCCTTACAATACAGGACTTGCAAGGAGAGCCAGGCAGCTGCTCTGGTTTGGCTCAGAGAGTAGAGGTGGCTGGAGAGTCTGCAGCTACACAGATGCAAACAAAATGCAGCCCAGCTCTTCTCAGCGTGGATGGTAGAGGAAAAAGATTGTCGTTGTGACGGGAGAGCAGGGCTGGGAGGGGTTATCCTGAGAGGCAGTGCAAACTCGCCCTTGGAAGTTCTCCAGACTCCAGCAAACAAGGCCCTGGCTGGCCTGACTGAGGGCTGGAGACAGCTGGGCTTTGAGAGGAATGCTCCTCGGGGTGACCTCCTTTTCAACCAACATCTCTACCATTCTCTTGCAAGTTTTCTTTCATTTCTTTGCACCGTACTTTGATGATGAACCCGAGTCTCGAGAAAGCGCTCTCCACCCTTTCCTTGAAGTGGAAATGTGATAGGTGACACATTATGCCGTGGATCTCTTTGGAAACCAACACTGGCAACAGTGTTACAAAACAAAGAATACAAAAACCCCAGAATGCCAGTAAATTTTTATGTATCATGAGTTCATTTATTCTCTCAGTTTCTAGCCATATATTAGCAGGCCAGGAACAGCTAGAACAGCAGAGGAGTCACTGAAAGACAACCCAAGGGGAATCAGATGTGCTCAGCACCCCCACCTTCTACACCTCTGAGGTATTTGGTGGTGCCTCTCTGGAGACTTGTCTTATATAGAAGCTGAGAACTGCAATTTCACTTTATATTTGAAAGTCATAAAGTAACACAAGCTGGGATGAAAATAAATTATGAGAATTTAACAGAGTAGAAAAGATATTAATAGGGTAGAGAAAAACAAACAAACAAACAAAAAACCCCCACTTTCGTTTCAAAAAGAAAAAAAAAGAAAAAGAAACACAAAAAAACCCACCCCCAAAAAAACCAACCAACCAACCAAACAAAAAAAAACCCACAAAAAACCCCAAACAAACAAACAAAACAAAACCACAGTACCAAATTAGCTGATTAGAGAAATTCAGGGGTCTTTTTTACATCTAGTTAGACAAATAACCAAACAAATAACATACTTCTTTTACACCAAGTAGTTTCCTCAAGTTATGATATATTGCCATGGAGATAATCTATGCTGTATACCCAGCAATTTTCGTCTCTAATCTTGTTTCGGGTATGGAAAAAGTTATACCGCCTTGCAAAATTCTACCTTGTATGTGGGTTGTTACTGGGGGTTGGTGAAGAAGAGTTTGTTGTTTTGTAGAAGCTGTTAGAGAAAGTAAAATTATTCCCTTATCTCTTATCAGAGGCCCTCTGAGATCTTCTTAGGGAGTCCTGTCACAGTGACCTCTCGTGACAATTCCCTTCAGATCTCACCAGAATTGATCCTTGGCAAGCTCAAAAGCAAAGAGAAAATGAGAACTGACAGAAGATACTCTTCCTAGGAGTAAATATATTGCCTCACTGAAGCCTTTATCCTTTACTGTCCCTGAGTAATAAGTCCTGAAGTTGGCTTGTGAAGTGCTGTAAGAAAATGAAACTGCGGTCTGTGAGATACTAATATTTCTTGAAAGAAGGAGGGGGATCATTCCTGTCCTCTGATTAATGCCTCATGCACTGCTCTAGTCCATCAGAGACATAAAGGTGCCTTTAACAGGCCCCTGAGCAAAGTGCTTTATGCAACGTACTCCCTGTCCTTGACACAGAGACAGAGAGTATCTCAAGCAGCGTCTCCAAATAACACAAAGTATTCCGAAACAGAGGAATGCCTCCGGGGAGCTCTTTCTGCCAAGAGAAATTAGAGCAGCTCGTGGTTATTCTAACTTAGAGCAGAGGCCAAGTCATGCCCTGAGCTGTGAGGTGGTAAAGGTGCTGACCATGCCTGGCACTGGCCCGCTGCTCGGTGACTTCCCTGCTCTGTTCTCCTGGGACTGAGAGGGCATCCCGCTGGTCCCAGCCATCACTAGCACAACAAGGGGCAGGTTTAGCCCTTGCCAAAATCATGAGGGTGGCAAAACTTCAGGAAATTATTGCATTTTGTTTGTTTAGCACAACTTAAACCATCCTAAACCACTTAAGCGGGGAGGATGGATGTTTTAAATACATTTTCATTTCTAAGTCAGGCTGGTACGGGGAGCAGCATGCACGGACTAACGGCAGTGCCAGACTAGTATGCAATAGTAGAGCTGCAATGTGCTTACATTTCAAACACAGGTGGTATAAACACCTTTGTGGGCCCTGCCTGCTAGCATTTCTTAAGTGCACTTGTGTGTGCACCATATGGCCTGATCGCTGTATGATCTCTGTCATTTTATTATGGTTTTCTTGTAAGTGCTGGAAATCACTGTTATTATGAAAGATCAGCCCATCGACTCAAAAAAACCCAAACAAACAAGCAAAAAAAAAAACAAAAAAAAACCCCTGCACAATGAAACTGTGGACATTTGGCTACAGAAAACAGTGGGAAGATCTAAAATAGAAAGGATGACTGGTTATGAAAGAAACATTTTGAGAATTTTAACAGACAATCAGAAATTTTTGGAAAAGGGGAAGTAAAAAAGGCAGAAGGAAAATACTATTTCTCTGTAGTACTTTTACTAGACTACTATCCCAGATTACCTTGATATGAGCACGAGTTCCTCAAGATCACCACCACAAGAACTAATATAAACTCACAATAAGAGTTACAGAGCTGACAGGAGTAGCCAATCTGTTGGCACTCTTCTGTTCCATCACTTAACATCTTTATGATAAGCATCATGTTAAACCTGAGTACCTGAGCAAAAAAGATTATTTCCCACCAATAACCCATCAAATATCCCACCAATGTCACATTTCCCACAGGAGCATTTTCCTTCGAAGAAGTAATTTTGTCCCAAAGCACTCAAAAGACAGCTATGAACAGCAAAATTTTTAACTAGAAGTAATCAACTCATCTTTGACCTCCACAATTTTCTTGAATTTAGGACCTCTGTAATACCCTGTGTTTCCATAGAAGCTCTTTCAGAAACAATTTTATTACTGAAGGTGGAAGCCAATGTCAGGAACTTGTTGTAACTGTTTATGCAACTGAAATGCCTGCTGAACAAGCCGTCCTCTGCTGTGCTGTTGTACTTGTCTATTTCTATATGCCAGCTGTGGTATTTTCTCAAGTATATATACCCTCATGGTATCTAATCACTGACAGTCAAACGCTCCACTTAGGTATGGCTCCAGCAGTGCATAGGAGCCATAAAGAAAACTTAATGAGCTTCCTGGGGCTTGTCTGTAATAGAGAAATGTGCATGTGGCACAGAGCTGCTTGGTACTAATTCTGAAAGGGATAAAAATAAAGGTGTCAAATCTAATACAGGGAAGCCTTTCTCCGATGGGAGAAAACGATCAAGTGCTGAACTTATAGAAAACCCTTTTAAAGTGCTAACCTGGAGATTAATGAAAAGATCTGAAACTCCTGAAAATGTCTGCATTTAAATTGCTTCTTTCACAAGAAGCAAACTTCTTCCTATATATTTATGACTTACATCCTTTTATCCCATGTCCCTCTCTACAGTAACACTACTTCTCTCCTGTGCGTTCCAATGTCTTTCTTTGTCACTTTTACAATATTAAGACCTTCCTCCAGATTCCCAGAGGTCCTCATTCTGCTCTCCCATCCCCTCCATCCCATCTCCCCTAAAAACCTAGTAAGAAGGAAGAAACAGCCATGAATGTGATACACTTTTTTTTTGTTTGTTTTATAACTCATCTAGCACAACCAAATAGATCAACTCAAACTCCCCTTATTTTTTCCCCAAATTCTCATTGTTGACAAAATGCCTTCCCTCAGGACAACTATTGAAAATTGAAAGCAATTCAAACCTCTGGGAGGTTTGAAAAACCTTTTTTCTCTCAAAATTAAACTGCTTAATAGGTTGAAAAATTACTTGGGAGAATAATAAATGCTTTCAGAACAAATAAAACCAGATGACCACAAAAAAAAAACAAACTATAAATAAAACTAGGAACTGAAGAAATCTGATGTTAACCATAACTTTGAAGCACAGATGGAGGACCTTCCTAAACAAGCATTCTATTGTTTTCCCATCATTCCTGAATTTGTTAGTTTCATCCCATTGCTCTTTTTCAGCCATCTTCCAGAACATCCCACAATTTTCAGAGGGATCTTGGTGCTGCATGTCAGCACCAGAGCAGCTGCAGTGTGGCGGTGTAGAGGTGGGGCACTGAGGGAGAGTCCCTGCAGAGGCTGTGGGCTCAGTTAAAGTGGGACTTAATTCCATAACCAGTGCTCCAAAGGGATAACCCAGGGCCCAGCAACCACTGGAAGTGAGCTACAGCATCATGTCTATGCACCACCTTCACACTCCTCGATTTCCATGGGAAGAAATCCCATGTATGTATACAAGGAGACTGCAATCTATTCAATATACTTTCTGAATCAGGTTCCTATTCACAACTAGGTTTAAAATACCTGTTTTGAGGTGTGCTGCGGATAGAAATACTCCTATAGAAATATTTAATGGTCCTCTTTTTTTTTGGTTGTTAATTTTCATTTTACAAACAAGGATTTCCTTTCTCTCTTTACAAGCTCCTTTTGTTACCTTTCCTCTCTACCTAAAATGCAATAAAAAGAGCAAAACCACATAAACATGAGATCCATCGTAATAATTTCTTTAAAACCTAAATGTTTTGAGATCAGACAGAGAAGTATATGTATATTTTATGAAGTTTGCAAACATTAGATACTCTCTGATCCAAATATGTTGTGCTTTATGCTGAGGAATATCTGGGGTAGAACATTTTCTGTTATTTCAGATGTACACTTGAACTTTCTGTTTAAACTGAGAATTAAGTCAGCCAGTTCTACAGTCCCAAAGGCTTCCTTGTTTCAGTGATGAATGGCATCAGCTACTTAAAATCAGCTTCTCAGCTACACAGACTTAAATAGTTCTCCACCTAAGACCTATTCTGATCAATTGTTGGGAAAAGCTTTGAAATTCAATGTCATTGTGCAACATTTTGCTACGGACTAAAGCAAGGAGAAAATATGAATAATCATTAAATAACTTTATATGAAGCAATAAAGAAATAAAGAAGTGCATTCAATACTGCAAATTCAAAGTGCTGCAAAAGAAACTACACATTTTACAAGCGCAAAAAAAGTTGTGAAATTGCTGTAGGTTGGGGCACTTGGTAACAATTAGGATAAATTTTTCCTGCTCCAGTAAATTATAAGCTCAGCTCCATATCAGTGTAAAATTACTACTGACACCACCAAGAATATCAAGTTTCTAAATTTTTAAAATTTTGAAAGTATTTATTTTATTTTCCCGCCACAAACTTGAATTAAGAAATTGCTTTAGGAAATTAAGAAATTTACTGCTTTAAATTAAGAAATTTGTAGCAACTGCACAAAGTGATAGTAAGATTTATTTCTCATGGCTCACTTATTGTCTGCAGTTACTTTTAAAAAGTCTTGTTTAGAAAGCTGCTTATAAGGTTGTGTGTAAGGAAGTGGCAAATAATCTTATGATGCTGTTAAGATACAACTTGGAGGAGATTCTCTCTATTGTAATAAAGAAATTATTTGACATTCTTGATGCTAATTTCACCATCCAATCAAAGTTAATTTCTCAAAACAGGATATTTAGCCAAAAACTTTGTTACTTTTCAAAGCTATCTCATTTTTTCTCATAAAAATACTCGTCTTTTTATACTTTTCCTATCTGTGTATGAAAAAGAAAACAGGGAAGATCAGGACTACATATGGTGTTTTCCAAATTTAAATCTAAAAATTGCTAACAGCAGTAAAGAACAAACTGGCAAGACTACAGAGACATACTAAGCAGGAATTCAAAGATAACCAAATAAAATCACTCACGTTTTCACATGAGCAGTCCTACTACAAACAATGGGAAAAGTCATACCAGAACACTTACATAACACTTTAAGAAGTTGCAGTCTTCTCAAAAAATAGGAGAAACGTCACCATCTTTTGCACAGACACATTTGTGAGGAGTGTTATGTAAAATCTGAACCTAATTGCTCTTAATAAAGACTGTGGAGATGCATCATTCCTTCATTTGCCTCATCCATTTCTTGACCTTCTTTTGCCCTGAAAAACATTGCAGGTATGAATAATAATTCAGCTGGTTACGGTAGACTTTAGTGATACACTTAGTTCCTTTCACTGCCAAATGTTGCAGATTTACAGCACACTGTAAAGACTAAAGTGCAGGCATAATTACCTCATTTCTTCCTTATGCAGATGATTTCTGAATTCTTACCACCTCCACACTTATGACTCATTCCTCAAGTCAGTCTCCTGAAGGAAAAACCCGAGAGATGTCAAGCAGAAACTGTGCTCAGCCAAAAGAGCAGGCATGTTGCTTCTGGTTCCCCTCCAGGTACTGAGCCTCAGAAGAGCAGAGAACCGCATGATGTTTCTTTTCTGAAATGAAAAAGATCTGTGCTACTGGCTCGGCCAAAAGCAAATCTTTGCAGTGTCTCTACTAGGACTGTGTCCCCTGTGGGTCACAGTGCCTTTCCATGCCATACCTTCAGGATCCTGTTTTGAACACTTCTTTAGCATCATATGATAATCTGATATATACACAGCTGTAATTACATTTTTCAACAGTGAATTATTCAACTGATGTCAAATACAAGTGAGATTATCTTATCTGATGTACCTTTCAAAGATGCTGTGGTCCAATTCCTTCATTTTTACATAATACTCTGCTTGGACAAGAAATTCTCAACTCTGTACTTGCATACCAGTAACTACAATTTCACTTGATCAGCCGTACTCTGACCTCCTTTCAGCCTTCAGAACAGAGTTCTTTCAAAATGCTAACAAGATACATAGTTCACAGGGAATGTCCTCTCTTTGTACACGCTGGAACTGGTAAGGTCAGAGTCACCAGCTGGACTTTGCATTCTCGTGACAGAGGCAGACTGTCCTCTCTGACTCATCCCTGCATCGTGGTGAGGAAGCTGACAAGGAGGTTCTTTTCCCTGTCTCTTTTTTTTATTGCATTCTCTCACTACTCTTGCATTAGCGGCCTTGTGCAGCACAACAAGATTTTTATGCATGTGTTTCGTTGTTGTGAGTACTACACTATGATGAGGAGGCAAATCCTTTTTTTCTGGGGATGTCTTGAACGAATATCCTTCAGGGGATAAAAGCAGGTCAGCTATTTCAGTAGGCAGCATCTCCAGATGTAATTCCTCTATGAATTATATACACAGATATAAACTCACAGACACTTCTTCACTGAATTGGCATTTGTAAAAGAAGAGGCAGAAAACTGAGGAAGCTTATTTTCTATGTCACTGATCCTACAACGTGAGTTGTAGCTGTCTTGTACAGACTGACTTCATTTAACTCCTGGAAATAGGGCTTGTACACACTGACTTCATTTAACTCCTGAAGAAAGGATTACTTTGATGTCAGTTGATGTGGTTACTTTGGTTTCTAAATCGTGTCATATATGCTGTATTTAAAGAATTCTTTTCAAAGACTGGAAGAAAGAAAAATTGGCAGGGAAGTATAATTATGAACAGAGAAAGTGTTCTTTATGATGTGAGCTACAAAAAGTGTCACAATGCTCTGAATTAATGAAAGTCTCCTGTAATAGAGGAAACAGTAAAATTAGGATCTCAAATGCATTAAACATATGCCTTAGGGATCCTTTAATAGATGAGAATAGTTTACTTCAGTTGCCAGAGATATAAATGTAGTTCAGAATATATGTATAAACAGAAATACAACTTAGAAAATTTACTAATAGTTTAAATAGTCATTGTCAAACAAGTATAGAGATGGGAACCACAATTATGTCATGTGCATATCTTTTTCAGTGCCAGATTGCAGTGCCCACTGATGACAATCACCATTTTGTGAACTTAGCTGTTTATCTTGATTGAAGAGATAACCATCTCTTCCTCTGAAAGTAATCAGAAAGTTTTCATCAGACTTGAACAATGATGTATAAGGAGTAATTCTGGAAGATATTATGTCCTGTGGGCACACTTTTCCCTTACAGCCTCTCAAACAGTTTCTTTTCAGTCTAAGATTATTTGCTCCTACTTTATACCAGCAATACTGCATTTTCTAGTCAATGTGTCTATGAAAGCAGCAGAAGGGAAGAATTGCAGACTTCTATCACTCCAGCTATATCCCATCCATATATTCAGGTATCAAGAGCAATGGAAAAGCATTAACACAATTTAGAATTTTAGACTTCTAAAGCCAGCAGTTCTTTGCCCTATGTATGGAAATGTCTGCCACAAAATTAGGACCATTTTTGGAGAGGAGACACTGGAAGTCAAGGCAGATGCAAACTCTTGGCCTACTATTATCCACATTTAGTGTGGGTGGTGAACAGAACCTTAACTTAACTGTGTCCTTCTTGACAAAAGCTAATATTTTTAGACATAAATGCTATTTTGTCATCTGCAGATGCTATCCCTGACTTTAAGAGATTGAAACCTCGGTGGGGTCAAGAGTAGAAAAGAGTTGAAGCAGGAAGTGGAGGAGAAAGGGAATTAAGCAACCAAAGGTTGTATATAGTATTTACTGGGAAAGTAAACATGCTTTGTGAAGAGTACTACTATGAATATTAACTAGAGGTCAGACAGACAGATTTAGGAGCGCATTTGTGAGATGGTGACTAGAACACCCCCATGACATTCTTTTTTTTACTTTGACTGTGATCAGTAAATCTTCTTTTATTTGTTTTATCAGCTTACGTTAAGTCATTGCTGAAGAAAAAGAAAACAATCTGCTTTATTTGCTTCATAAATATAATTATAAACTTGTCAGAACCAGGTTAGCCACAAATTAACATGACAGCTACATTAACTTTCACATGGATTATTTATGAAGAAACTTTGATGGACTAAAGCTACTGATAGGACCAGGTGTTGCTGTAGAAGCCAATAGAGTTGCTATAGTGACAGGCCACAAGAATGGTCTAAAAGGTATGATAAATGACAAACATCTTGCAATTTGCAAGCCAGAAAAGCTTGGCATTTAGGAAATACTTGCTACATCTGCAAATTTATTTTCTCATATGGGAAAAGGCAGGTATATTGTATCAGGGTTCACATTAAGCTGATATACTCCCTTGGCTGTTTTATGCCTATAAACACTGTCTGTGGAGGAACTGAATTACTCCCTTCTGCTGTGCAGATAGAGATAGTGTCTCTTCCCTTCCTCTAAGCATTAGACTTAACACACTCTCACAAGATGATTCTCCTCAGTACCTTTGGAGTTACCAGCGTATGCTACCTGTGGTGGTACCGGATTTTAAATATTTAAAGTTCATTCACTTTTTAGATCTCTGAGCTGCCGTGGAAACTGGTAGCAGATTTTCCAAATAAATAATACAACACAAACCTATTTTATACATCAGTTAACACTTCCAGGCTAAACAAAAGAAAACAGGGAAAAAACCCAACCAAAAAAACAGAAAAACAAACAAACAAACAAACAAAAGCCAACAAAAAACAAATTCAAAACCTCCACAGCAATAGTGAAGAAAGCCTCGAAATTTTAGTAAAGCTGTTAGTAAAATCTCAGAGCTGTCTTTACAATGTCAGATCTTCCTGTGCAATAAATGCTGCATTCATTGATATTAACACGTTATAAGGTTCTTTTTTTTCTTCCACCTACTGAATTCCAGGAGGTCAGAGACAGTTTATGAATATACTGAGAAAGCTTAAGACAAGAGATGGGAATCACAAAGCTAAGAAATGGCACTTTTGCAATAGAGTAATGTTGAATATTGGCTGCAAATTAGTATTAAACTTTGAAGCAACACCTGCAGTGCTACACCCCCATGCAGAAAGGCTGAAGTCATGGCAAACTAGTGAAACAATACTTGAATGCCAGGAAAGCCACATTTCAAAATGCTACTGGCTGCAATGGACACTTGAGGAGTCCATTGCAGTTTTCAGAGGTATAATATATGTAAGGTTTGAATTAATCTTTTAAACTGCCTTCTGCATTTTTGGTCTAAGCCACTTGTGTTACTTTCCCACTTGCATTCTCTCCTTTCCACACCTTGTGGTAAAAACACTAAACTTAAGTAGAAATGGCTATGATCACCTTATTTCTCCAAGGCAAGAAACTTCTGTACTTCTGAACTTGTAAAACACCAACACATGAACAAGCACCAAAACCTGTGAATTTCAGAAATCATCATTCTTCATGAAAATAAATTATAGTTTGTTACTTTAGACATATGATGTGTCCTGGCTATGTGAAAGAAAATCATCACCAAAATGACTGTGTTTTAAGGACTGGAAAAGCAGCACACCCAACATGATTTTGCTGCAAGCTGCTAGAAATAAACCTTACAAAGTGTTGAGTTGCATCTTCTGTGGCACACACGGTTATGCAACAAGCATCAAAAGCAGGGGAAGGTGACAAGGGAAGAAAAGTGTGGAACTGTATTCAACCTCTACTCCAACACAAAATACTGTTTCATCCTACCAAAGTCAACTTTGCATCACAGAAAGCTGCCGCAACTTCATCCTGAGCAGAGAGAGGTAAAACTCCTACTGACTGAACTGTGAGCAAGAAAAAGATTGGGGTTGTGGCCCCCATAATGCTGCATGTTACACAATTAGCCTTTTAATGCTCTCCTCAGTGCAGCCTCATTGCATGCCATGGAAGGAGTGATGCACACATCCCTCCTTAGGGGCTGTCTTTACTGGGTGGCTGCTTCCTACCTTCACCTCCATCACAAGCTATTGCCAAACAACTTGGCCTCTCTGCTTGTTTTCCAGCTCCTCAGGGCTCAGACCCGCCTTTTCTCTTTCCTCTGCCTCTGCCCTCTTCCACCACATGTCCTCACAAAACCCTCAGCCCTGATCAGGGTGTGATAATCCACATCCCTCAGCAGGGGAATCCTCCCCACCTGCTTCTCGCTCAGTGGCCCAGGTTCCTCGTGTGCCTTTCACAGAGCCCCTGGGTTGGAAGAGACCTCCAAAATCAGCAAGTCCAACCCAGCCCTAACACCTCAACTAAACCAGGGCACTGAGTGCCACATTCAGTCTTTCTTTGAACACATCCAGGGATGGTGACTCCACCACCTCCCCGGGCAGACCATTCCAATACTTTGTTACCCTTTCTATATTTTTTTTTTTTCCTAATATCCAACCTATGTTTCCCTTGGCACAGCTTAAGACTGTGTCCTCTCTCGTTCTGTCGGTTGCTGCCTGGAGAAAGAATCAGCTTGATTTCACCTGCCTGTTGGCTGTGCCCCATGCGGCGGCATCCATCACCTTGCTGCACAATTCACAATTCGCCTCGGAGAGACGGCGGAATGGCACTGTGCGTTCACCAAAGATAAATCAGCAGAAATCTCAAGCTTGGACTGGCATACCACTTGTAAAAGGGAGCTTTGCTAACTCGTGCAGGCTGCTGGATGACCTCGCAGTATCTGCCAGTCTGGTCCAGGTCTGGATTTTTACTTATTAATTGGCTCAAAAGGAACAAAATAATATAAACACAGGGGTATCCTCATCCTAGCCAGTGGTCATACAATGGGGGATGTACCAGGATGTGCTACAGTGTATTGCACAGTGCAAGACTCCGAATATTTTAAAGGTTTCTGAAAAAAAAACCAAAACAAAAACAACAAAAAAACCCCCAGCTTTCTATCTCAGCATCTCTCTTCCAAACACTGGAATATTCATGTTCTCTACTTTCCTATCTAAATTCTGTTAATTTTATATAAGACATCAGATAAAGCACTCAATGATCTCATGGAAAGAAAACTACAAATTCTCCATTTTTCATTTCTCCATATCAATAGCAAAAAAAAGAAAAAAAACCCACCAAACAAAAATAAAAAACAAACAAACAAACAAACAAAAAACCAAACAAACCAAAAAAAATCCCCCCCCCAAAAAAACCACAACCAAAAAAACCTACTCAACTAAAACAACAGAAATCACTAGAATTTAAGAAGGCTGGAAGAGTCTTACAGCCCCAGAAACTTGTGAACTTGTAGTGCACTTTGCAAAGACAAAGCATATCAGAGGTCTGAATTCAAATGAGCCAACCATAAAAATATTAAGAAGCAAGAAATCTTCTAGACTTTGGTGAAATCTCTCTTCAAAGACTCAACATGTACAAGTTTTATATGCCTGCAGTACTTCAGGGTTTTTTGTTTGTTTTTTTAAAGACCAAATACAGATATGAAAAGTATTTATCATCATAGAGGAAAGGAAATGGATTGTTAATGCTATATGAAAATGTTATTTAAGGACGAAAAACAAAGTGCATTATAGGCAGAAAGCCAGCATTCTTTGAATTGCTTCGCAAAAGTGAATATTCTCCAATCAAATATATTTTAACTATGCTTGCTTTGATTCTCTTTTAATTTAAAAAAGTCCCTTTTTAATAGAACCACTATTTTTTTAGTTCCTTATAAGATCTTGTGGTTCAGAGGAAGCAGAGACTGGGTAATAGAAAATTATTAACTAGTAACACTCATCTTTCTAATTTAGTACATGTAAGTTTAGCACAGGACACACCTTAGATTTAAATTCTCTACACTTTGAAGAGAAAAGAGAATTAAAAAAAATAAATAAATCATCATTCACCTCTAGGTGGATTTAGAATCACCTTTTCTTTTTTTTTTTTTTTTTTTTTTAATAAGGATGCTAAAATATTCCTCTACTTAAGAAATACTCAGAGGTTGCATTTCAATATTTAATATTAAGAGAGGTAGAACAAAACATTTTGTTCTGTCTGGTACTGAATAATTTAGCTTTATATTGATCTTTACAGACTTATTTTCAATATTTGGTTTTAAAATACAACTACTGAAATCAGTTCTGGAGCTGCAAAAGACAAAAAGGAAATATGTACAGACAAGTGTTTAAAGAATACGAATGTAAAATACAGTTTTGGATAAACTTTTGGTAAATGTTCTTTGCTAGACTCCACCAAGTATTCTTACTACTTTTCTTCTAACATGCAATAAAATTTTAATGGGACGGTTTGCAATACATCCCAAACAGACTACGCATAATTTCCATTCTTTTCAGATTAAAAAAAAAAAAAAAAAAAAAAAAAAAAATCCATCTTAAAATCTTAGTCACTTTGCAATCTCTCCATATAATAATTCAGCTTTTATTTTTATCATTTCCTTTTGTGCCCTGTGTGGCAGAATTATAACACTGTATACTGAATAGAACAGCTTGAAGACTTGCAAAGGTATTTCTTTATGTCAAATTACTTTTCTCCCACTCAGAGCCATCCTAAAACCAGCCTATTTTACAGTGCCCATGCAAAGAACATATATTAGAATTTCAAAAGGAAGGCAGAAAAAAAACCCACTAACAAATCTAGACTTCTTCTAGACTTCCTTATGTGTCTTACTTAGAATAATTTTATAATTTAGTCTTTCTGTTGTAAAGACTGTGTTTTAGTATACAATGTAAGGTAATGACAGTTTATTTTTGTTCTGTTTGCACAAGAAAGTAGATATAGCAGATAAATTAATCACTGTAAAACATTCACTGAATTCTGCAATTAGAGCTTTCTTATTGAACAACTGCATTCCCACAAGTGCTTTTATAAATCTTTATTTTTAGATGGAACAGCATTACCCACCTTGCATAATGCATTCTTTATGCACCAGGAGCAAAAGAGTAGCAAAATCAAGTACACAGTCCACAAAGCAATAATTTTGGATTATTACAGGTGATCATTCACAGAGATGGAGTCTAAATGGGTACAATAAATGCATGTACATGGCCTCTGTAAGCCACGCTTTCCTGTGCTCTGAGAGTGGGGTGCTTGCAAAAAGGCCTTCCTCTGAATATGCAAAAGCATGACAAATACTTAATTGTCCTGTTTCTGTGAAAATATACCACACGTGAACTGGACCAACAAAGGAACGGGTTGCAGACTCCTTTATGGCTATCTCTCCTAAATGACCCCCCTTCCAAGAAAGGGGAGAGCTTACAGACAAAAGCTGAATTCAAAGCAGCATTAGTTTTGGGTTCATGTGGATGTCAGGCTGATTCCTTGTAGGGATTTCTTTCAAAGTTTAGATGAATATAGTGTCTTAATTCCAAGACACCCAAGCCCTGAGAAATCCAGTAACCGACTCACGATAATTTTTCTTCAAAACAAAAACAAACAAACAAATCACCTCAGATACAGATATGCATTTTTTAAAGTGCAGCAATATTTCAATGAAGAAATGCAATAATTATTCAAATTACCTTTTTTCAGTGAAAAAAAAATTAAAAATGTTGCCAAACAGAATATGAAGATCAAGGAGAAAACACCTGTGTAAAAGCAAAAAAAAAAAAAAAAACAAAAAAAACCCCAAAACACCAACAGCAGGAGAATACAAAGCATTTCCATATATATTTTAAATATATTTTGCAATGTCAAGAATCAGCATACACCAAAGAAGATCAAAATGAATCATACAGAATATTGGCTGGAAAATGTAGTAATAAGTTTGGACTATCCATAGGAAACTTTTAAATTAAAAAAAAAAAAAAAAAAAAAAAAAAAGCCAAACAAGAGGCTAAAAAGTTAACAGAGGCCTGCGGAAAAATACAGCTGAAATCTCTTAAAATTAGAGCTTCACTTCAATTTCTACTAAACAATTTCAAATGGTTCCTCATGTAGATGCTTTCACAATGCCACACCATGATTCAAAATCAAATTATTAGAATACACTTCTTCAGATTACGCCTATTTATCACTATTTGATCTCACTCCAGAGCTGCAAGTCTGTCTTGAGATATTAGGTCAATTTACTAAGTAATTTTCAAAGATAAAGACTTCAGATGCACTTCATAAGAATACATTTGTCCTACAAAAATAAAATGACAGGAGAATCTTAATAGTTTTAATTCATATTTCTGCTAACCTGACTATAAAGTTATGTCAATTTGACAAACTTTTTGCATGCAGAAGAATTACAAGTCTTTGATGCTCCAGCATATTGAGGAAAATCCATTCCTTGACAGCTTCACCTACAGAAATCATAAAACTCCTTATATGTTGTTCCATGTGCAGCATGTATTAAATTATTGGGAGTTTGTTGATGCCTAATTGTCATGAGTGACCACCGTAGCAGTGCACAGAAATTATATAGAAGGGGTCAGAATAAGTCTCCACATAGCTTTATGATCAGAATTTAGGCATTATAGGCATGGAGGACTTCAGCCTCTAAGCAGGCAGTCATTGCTCCACGAGTGGCAGCTTGAAGGCAGAAGGAGCCCGAGGCAGCACTCAGGGGAACACACTGCTCCTGACACCAGTCTGACTTCAGCAATGGATGCGAACACACGGACAAATAATGCAGTGAGCCTCCACCAAATGCAATTCTGAGTCAATGGGAGGCCCCCAGAAACAGACCAGGAGCTTGGAATGTCGTCAAGGCAGCCGTAACTGACACGTGTCTGTGCAAAAGCGCATTTAGAAATAAGTTTACGGAAAGGCAAAAAAAAGAATCGGAGCAAAGAAAAAAAAACGTTCTGTACTTATTAGAGGTAACTTCACAACCATGACTGCACAAGTTCACGATTTAGTTCCACGGTATTCTTTATCCTGACTTAACAAACAAAACACACATGGCACAATTTCAGACTGCAATCAACCACAGAGAAAAACTTGACTTGGAAGGGCTACACAATTAGATTTTGTCCAAAGTCACATGGGTGGCTTTGAGCCCTTATTACACCACGGTAGATCCGACATGCTAATTTAGTTTATGGTGAATATGACACATTTCAGGATCTATGATATATGTGCCTATGCTTATTTATTCATTCCATAGCAAGGAATTTTGTTGCATTAGGTATCAATTTGCCTCAGTTTCCTGAATTTTGTGGTACCTGGCCAATAGTTATCATCCTAAAATTCAGCAAAAAAGGATAACCATTAACTGCAGAACTCAGGCTGTCTTGAGACATGAATTAATCAGCTGGTTACTTAAGATGTTAAAAAAACCTGCCTGAGTAATTATACATAGCATAGCCAAAAAATGTAATCATATTCTATAGAATACTGTAACGTGACTCACGTTTACAACATTCCTGGGCACACTCTATGGTATATACTTTGGGAAATACAAACTCAGAAATTAGTGTGAAGCCTGAAGGTGGTGTATTTTAATTTATGGGAATGATGGTTAAAGGTGATCTGAACAAACAACTGAGAATTGAAGCAGTAATTAGTGGAACCAGGGAAGTGTGGAATGATTAGGGATAAATAAAATAAAGTCCTTTTCTAGTAGAGGATGTCAGAAAGGTCCTTACGGAGAATTTTAAATTATTTGAAATTGTTTTATGAAAATCCAGTATTATTATAGGGATTAATGTTCCATTAATGTCTATCATTTATAATCATAATAAAGTTTACTGCTCTAAGCTACGTAAAATAACGGTGTATTTAATATATATCAACATGAAGATGGAGCACCAAACTATTGCAGTTAACTGCTTATATATGCTGGGCAATAAGCTTCTTCATTACGTCGTAAAGTAACAGTCTTCGGCACTCACAGTTCTTCCTCTTCAGTTCCCTCATATTCAGTAAAATATCTGAGTTACGCACACTGTCCTCAGGAGTTAAACCTCTTCTTATGCTTTCTGCATTCTGAAAATAGTATCAGAGGAGAATGTGACTTCATTTCCTCACTTCTAGAGCTTCCCCAGTGCAGCAGCCCCAGCAACTGTCTGTGTGAAAGCAAAGTGTCATTTGGGTGGGTCATTCAGATATGAGGACCCACATTCGCTGCATTTGCTAAGTGACAAGATTGCAGCGCCAGATGAGACATTTAAAAGCATACTGGATGAAAACATCCCTTTCTCTCATGAAGGGAACTACGAAGATGTTGGTAAGGAAAATAAATACCAGTGCTTACAGTGCAAATGCACCATCTATCTTCTCCAATAACCATTGCCAAAGCCTCATACAGCCTTGACTACATCTGGGGAAGCAGAGCATGGCTCTTAAAGCCCAGCCCTAAATGATCCTGAATTTTCCCAGCTCAGCCAGATGAGCTGGACTAAGATTACAAAGATATTGAAATAGTAGCCCAGCTCGCTGGGTGCAGAAGAAAACTGAGGTATCCAGTAATGCATTTCACAAGGTCTTCGTTTGGGTGCTTCTCTCAGAATGGGAGAAATCCTGTCATTAGCAGTTTTGTTGAGGTGATGTTGACTCCAGCTGCAACCTTCAGAACAAAACAAGTGTTCCCATCCAATAAGAAATGCAGCAGCAATGCATTAGGGACCAATGAAAGATTCTGTAGTATAACTGTTGGCAGATTTAACTTTTTTTTTTTTTTTTTTAAATCTAGAAGTGGAAAATACAAGTTAAACAATGGTCTTTACCCCTTCAAAAAGAGAACATGGGATTTGAGAATATATTATGAGGAGTACAATTTTCTAGTGGCAACCTCATGTTGGATACAGCTGTGACCCCCTCGAGTGGGGTGGGGTCACATTTCTATTGTCCATGGTAATATAGTCTACAGTGTGTTCAGGTGTACATTTCACATCAGTAATTAATACTGTGGCTATTTCATGTGAACGCTTCCTGTAGTCTCCAAAGAAACTAAAGCAAACGAAGTGGTTTGATTCAGTGAACTGAATTTAACCTGATCCTATCACAGTGACACTGATTGCGGATGTGTTGTAGCTATTCTGGGATAAATTAGACCTGATCTGCATATGAAAAGAAAATCCGAGTTGCTTCCAAAGTTCAGAAATTGAATTTGATTCATAGAATTTTTGAAGCAAGAAAAGATCATCTAATCTGACCTGTTGTGTAACAGCACAAGGCGTGATACGCATGCAGATCCTTGATCTGATTCAGCCAGTTTACGTGCAGACATGCCTGCAGAAATGTAAACGGTAACTATTTTGAATTACTATGTCTGACAAATGTGCCTAAAATTTTCAAAGTGAATATTATTTCTAGGAGATACCAGCATTAATATTTCTCATCTTGAATAGAAATCCTGCAAGGTCAACTTCTGGTAATTTTGTCATCTTTTCTGTCACCTGCTGCAGGTGTATCCATTGGGTAGACAGGAAAAAAATACTCTAAATTCTTTCATATTCTTTCGTAATTCTTTCAAACTGCATCTGACAGGGAACTAAAATGAAACTCTACTACTTGAGTGCCATCAGAATAATTCAGTTCATAATGTAGCTATGGATCTCCTTCAGCCCCTCCGTCTGACAGTGCCACATCTTGATGTCCAAAGTTAAACAATAATAACTCTGCATTATTTAGGTCTCTAACCACTGCACAATGCATCCATTGGCAAACTGCTTCCTTGAACAAATGATCTCTTTCAAATTTGCTATTGTGTCACTGTCATCATAGTTTAGACATTAGCCTCATACATTCTTCAGGAATGGGATGTCTAACCACCACAAAAAGAAAATACAAGTCAAGATATAAGATAGAGGTTTGTTGTTTGGGGTTTTTTTGTTTGTTTGTTTGTTGGTTGGGTTTTTTTGTTTTTGTTTTTTTGCAGCTGCATCCGGTTTTGTCTTGTTATTGCCACAAGTTTCATAGCATTTGTTGTAGGACCCGTACCTTTTTTTTTCTTTTTGCTAAACTGGCAGCTTCTGCTTGCTAGCACATGGTTTTGTTTCCCTCAGGAGAACAGCAACAAAAAGGCAAAACCAAAAGGCTGTAAAACATCCTTGCTCCTGCTTCTGCTGTAATAAGCTCCAGCCCACCTGGTTACAAGGCAACAGGTATCTCTTCTAACACCTCATCTTTCACCTGTTTTAAAGGAATGTATTTCAGAAACTTTCTGGATGCAACTGCTAGCACTAGTATGCGATAATACACTACATATCAAAGCAACAGCACCATTTTATCTGCTTTGGAGCCAGTGAATGGATAAGCCCAAAAGCACAGTATTCCTAGGGACAGGATTGTCACTAATGAGCAGGGATATTGGTGTGGTGCCATGTCCCTTTTATTGGGCTCCACTGCAGAGAAGATAATCAGGAAAGAAAGGACAGATCTATGATGTCCCTAAGTTCCAGAAGCTCCTGTTTGCCAGTAAGCACCACCAGGGCAAAAGGCTTTCATTTTCTCTAATTCATGAATCAAATCAGCCTGGCCAATGGCCAATTTTAGAGCAGTAGCTCAAAGCTAGCTGACTCCATCACAGTATATATGGAGCACATTACACTGCGCTAAACCTGCTCTCTGCTAAATCAGAAGATTTCTCTGAAATTATGAAAGTGAATTCCCTTAAAGTTTCCTACTAAGAAATAGTAAATAGGAAAAAAAAAAAAAATCCAGCATATAAACAAAACAGAAATCCCCCTAGCTATAAGACTGTATGCAACTGATAGATTTTAATAGTTATAAACTATATGTACAGTGTTGACTCTTAAGCAATATTGGGCTATGGTTTTAAAAGGTTAAGCATTAAAAGATGTTGAACTAAATTCTAATTAACTGTGGGAAGTCTTGCTGCAAGATGAGAAACAATTGACTTATTACAGTGCTTGAAAGAGAGCAATGAAAAGGGAATGGAGGCCCTTGAAGTTATTATTAGGTTGCAAAATTTGTGAACTCAAGAGTATCTGTGGGCAATCCAATTTAAACCAAATTCATATCAATTTTAAGTGATTTCTTTCTCATATAAAACTAAGTCAATGAAATATTGAACTAAATTAATAAAAGTGTCCATACAGGAAGTTGCAGAGTTTAAACAAAAGAGCTCTAAAAATGACATCATTGAAAGCAATGCAGCTAGCGTGAAACCAAGTGATAAGATCATCTGCGGATGAATAGAAATAAAGGGACGCTGTAGAGACAAAGAATTATTTAATCAGTTTGCACACAATCTGTTCTATTTTTGAATGTGTGGTAGAGGCCCTAATTGTTATCCCCCTTCTTTGGAAGACATTATGTGGTAGAGGCCCTAAATGTTATCCCTGTTCCTTTGCAGAACTCACTGACATTGGTAAGGACAGCAGCAGGCCCCAGCTATTGATTGCTTCCTCCTTTACAAGGCCACAGGCAGGCTCCCAGTAACCTAATGCAAACCCAGATCCCAAGAATATCTGGCTAAATAATGGATGAACTGTGACACACACACACACACGTTGTGCATAATCACAGAAATCTCTGAAATTTCATTGGTAACTCAATTAGGCAGTTATAGTCTAATTGCATTAGAGCAAGTGTTACTCACTGGGCTTAATTCTTAGGAAGGCTGTCAGCCAGCTCTCACTCTCCTGCTTTACAGTTCTGGACTTACTCACACACCAAGACTTAAACCACCCAGGAAATCATCACAGATGATGGAATGGCGTAGTAGTGTCCTCTCATTACCAAATTCCTATCCCAGATGGCTTGGCAGTAACACTCCTCCAGGCCCTGCTGTCAAACGGGAGCTTCATCTGAATTGCCTCTATTCCAGGCTCCTGGACACCTTCCTGCACTCCTTTCCCACACATAATCTCTTCACCAGGCATTAGTTCTCACCATCCTTCACCCCACTGGAGCATAATGGGGACAGCTGCGTGCAGCACGGAGGGGAAAGGAGGAGCAGATGTGGCTGGAGGAGCCGCTTGCTGTATGACTGGTGGCCTCGGCTCGGCGCAGAGACGCGGAACCCGCAGCGGCTCCGGCGCGCGGGACGTGCTCACAGCAGCTCCTCCTCGTGCCCCGAGGTCTTGGCGGGTAAACCCACATCCAAGTGCACCGTGCCAACAGTTCCCCTTGCTGAGCATGGATTTCTCGGTGCTTTAATTAATTCACCCACAGCGCCAGCGCCACCAAGTTTGACGTGCAACTCGAAGAGTCTGGGCATGCAATTACTAGGATGAAACAAAGACTAATGGACTGATGGAAACAGTGGACTGGAAACACGGAGAAGAGAGAAGTGGAATTTTAGTGAGACAGACAAATCTAACTGGAACTCATTCTGGCAGAGGCTGTCACCACAAAATACACGTATATTCTCACACAATATTTTTTTAATCTTCACTCATTTCCCTGAGTGTCCCAAAGGCTTTGTGGTTTGAAAAAATTACTCCTTTTAGTTCTAAGTTGTACCTGGAGTTGTATTTAAGAATTATGTCAAGTCATATTTTTGTTTAGCTTAAGAACACTTGGGGCAGTTGGAAAAAGAAAAATCATAGTTTTCATTTGCTTTTGTTCTTGAAATGCTGCTTTATGTACCCTATGCAGCAAGATGAAAACCTAAAAAAGATGGGGAATTTAAATCACAGCAATAAAACAGAAAGGCATTTCTTTGACTTACCCAATAAATGTGCTAGTCCAGATAAATGAGAAATGTGGATATTCACTTAGTGTTCTTAAATACGAATTTCTTTTCCCCTTCTCTCTCAATCCTGCTCTGCCAGGGCACAATCTTCCAGGTAGTTCTTTTTAATTCCTGAAATCAGACAGCAGGAATGCAAGTTTTCACATGGTACCCATTTTCTGTCTTTACAGATCTGGTCTGTAAACTTCTAATTTATACCACTAGTATGTTCTGGCACGCACTTTTCTAAAATAAATGAAAGGCAAATATAGCACCAATTTTGCATAAAACAAGTCCATTCCTAAATTTGCCAGGAAAGTGAATATTTTGAGTCAAACACTTTAATGTAAAAATTTTGGTCAAACCTTTAATGCAGAATAAAGGTACTACAAAAAAAAAATTGAAGTCAAATTAAACCTGAATTAGAGAAAAAAAATCCAGAGAACATTATCAAGAAGTACAATGACATGCTAATGGCTTAAATTATAGCATTCTTTCAATCAATTATCTATCTTTAGGCTCAACAATATGAAGTAGCGTAAAGAAAAAAGGGAAAATTGATGCTTTTGGTCTCAGATTCAGATCAAAGACTCATGCTTACATCTTAAGTAAGTGGCTAATAACTACAGGATATTCAAAGATGTCACCTACTTATCCCATGACTACCTGAAACCTTCCCCTTTGCACAGAAAAATATTTACTGCATCTATGAGAAGCCAATTTCAGGCAGCTACTGGGACCTTATTTGGAATGTGCTAATTGGAAAGAAATGTTCGTATAAGTGTCCCAAAAACCCAGATGATTGCCTTGATCAGCAGTCTAGGTAATTAGGACTCTGTTTCTGGGGTTTCATCATTTGGAGTGTAGTGTTGTAGTGTTATCACCAATCAAGAAAAAAAAAAAAAATCAGGAACTCTCAATCTTGTATTTCCTGTGGAATTCATTCTATTGAGATATAGCTATCTGCATTTCTTCGCTATCGTTTGTAAAATCTTTATGTTTCTTTAGAAATACCCTTATTTCGCTTTCAGGAAACAGGGCAACATTTTCACACACAACAGTTTCCTACAGAAATCCAGGCTTTCGTAGGAGAATTAAAGAAACAGAGAACAGGCACAAATGAACAAAAGGGGTCAAAGCACGAGGATTTTTAGGTACATCTCAGAGACCAAACCTGTCCAAATGGGAATAAACAAACCTCTCAGTGTGGCAGGTCTTTCAAAAGGTTTACCACCTCTGATTTATGCTGACTTACTTGCACGAGTCTCTTTTCCTTGTTCAGTGCTACAGTAAAATCCCAAATAATATCCAATTTAAGAAAGAGCTAGTGTCAGCTGCCAATCAACATGAGTTCTGCTTTACTATGTATCCAATTTATTCTCTAAGAAGAGCCCCAGGTGTAGTTTGCTGCTCCCTTTATTTTGTATTTTTCTTACGCTGTTGCAGCTTGGTTTTACTCGTCTTTACCACTCTGGCTGAAGCTGTTGCAGGGTGCTCACATCCTGCACCGTGCACGTGCAGCGCAGTGGTTCCTGCTGGTGTTCCAGAGCTGTTCATTATTGTCAGCATCCAGCACATGGTGATCTTCCTACAGGCTGCCAACTCCTCTTTTTCATGTGCATAGATTTTATGCCAAAAGAACGACAAGCACTATTTTTACTTAATAAAATGACTGTAATAATACTACCTTACATTTCTATAAATCCCCTTTTATGCAAGAGCCTAAAGTATTTTATGGTTTGGGGGGTTTTTTGGTTTTTTTGTTTTTTTCCCCCCTGGATATAATGCTATGAATTTTTCTATCTGTCGCTGGAAAACAAAACCAAACCAAACAAAACCAAAAAAAAACAACCAACAAAACAACACAGCTCCTTTTAATACACAACATATCTACTTACCAGCAAAAAGTAGTGCTGCACCATTTTGGCTCAGGAAGCTGTGGATGCCCCATCCATAGAAGTGTTCGACACTGGATGGTGCTTGGAGTGGAAGTTGTCCCTGCCCAGGGTAGGGGGTTTGGAACAAGGTGATTTGAATGTCCCTTCCAAAACTAAGAATTCTGTGAATTTAAACAAGTCTATATGACTACAGCAGTTACAGAAAACAGTATCACAAGCACCCCAGTGCAGAAGCACAGCAGGACAACATTAGAAAATACCAGTGTGGACCAATTTGGACCTATGGTCACTGCTACCAAGAAAGTAAGGCCACAGGTCTGGCAACCTACCAAAGTGGATTTCAGTGGAAGTCTTAGAGGCATTGCTTGCAAAAATACAGGAAAGGAACCTAAGAGTAAAGACAGCAGTGCCTAAAATGCTAAGGTTCACTTTTAATGCTGAAAATCTCCAAAAATCCTAAACAGTAAAACGAGAAATGTACCCAGTTTCAATTAAAACATGGGAGAAGCAGATGAGCTGTTTAGCATAGATACAAGCTAAAACACCTTTTGCCTCTCCAGCTCCTAACTAAAATTAGAAGGTCCTGATGTGGTGAGAACTAGTTCTGTATTCACCCCCAGGATCAAACTAGCCTAACGGCTTGTAGTGAGTTTCTAACTTTCATATAACCTTTTTGAGTGCCTTGATTTAGAGATTGAAACTCCAAACCAGCACCAAGTAGTGTTATTATTTCTCATAAGTGCTGTAGCAAAGTCTGGAAAAGGAAGGGAGAAGAGATGGGATCACATTATTTCCACAAAAGATATTGCGTTATTTTAGGGAATAGCTCACTTATTCTATGCATTTCATTGCCTAGAGTTATAATATCAGCTGTTTCTTGGGAGGATCATTTGCATCGTGCCACAGAAAGTGCTGCTCACCTACAAAACAAATGTAGCAATTAAGCACCATGAGCTTAATTGTAAAACTAATTAAATTTTGGATACTTTTCCACCCAAACTCGTTCTGCACCTAACAACTAGAAAAAAAATTTTTTTTCTAAATATGAGTAATATGTGTCCAACATGAACACTTGAAGCTCTGTATGTGCACATCAAGGATAGCACATGACTCTAAGTTTGCTTGAATAAGTTTTTTTTGGGTTTTTTTTTTGAAAAAGGCTGTTATAGTATTGGCCCAGTTCTTATCTCTTACAGACAGTGGCCCAAATCTTCCCTGTTACACAAGTCCAATCTCACATTGATTTCAATGGGCTTCAGCAGAATAACTGAAAAGAAAATTTGGCCCGTAATCTCTGACTATATCGTATAACTAGAAAGTGTTTGGCTAAGATTAGATTCAAAGATAGGAGGATAATTCAAGGACTCCAAAACCTTTATTTACACCAAAGTCTCCTTCCTTTTGGGGAAAACACAAAACAAGATAAAGTGTCTTTAAAGGCGCTATATTCCTGGAAATCAGGAAAACCCTTAACTAATTTGCTGTTTCTTTTCCTGCATCATTAACACAAATAAGAGAAAATAATTACGTTCTAGAACTGAAATTGGTTTTTCCTTTTCTGAAGTCTTCTTTCAAAAATGTGTGTGCGGCTATACATGATTGTCTCAGCAAAGGAAATAACTTTCTGCTTCTCTTTAATCCTATGTACAATATAACTGGAAACAGCGAGTGCCTCCAAACACATTCATCTACAAAGATTTTCTTTTGGCTTCCTTTGAGTGGGTTGCCTAAAACACATGGGCCTAGTTTCTCTTGTGGGCTGTTCTGTGCTACAGGTAAGCACTTTATGAGCTCAGGGATGAGACTTTTTTGAAGCCTGGGCTGTGTACTCAAGGTAAATTCCTACAGCCTCAAGACTATCAGTACTTGCAAGGAGAGTAAGTTTAAATGCTTGTTCACCATTGAGGAGGTGGCTTGTTAGCCTTTGTTCTACTTTAGTTTTTTCCCCCTTGAAATGGAGTGAGACCAGCAAACTAGCAAGAATCAATCCCCAAAAGCAGAAGTCACCAAGCAAAAAAGGACTTTGCTAGCATTTCACAGCCATGTGGCTGCTTACTGCTGGCTTCTTAAAGACAAGCACAACACTCCTCATGCTCAAACAAACAAAAATCAACTAGAAAATAAAGTCAAGCACTTCTTCATGATCTGAATTCTTTAGTCATACACCACTACTTGATTTATATTATGAAATATTATGAGGCGAGAAAACAAAACTGTGATTTCTATCCAGCATGGATGAGAAGGCCAATAAAGACTACAGCCACATTTCCAGATTTTAGAAAGATATTCATCTCAACAAATGCAGCAGATAATCTTTTTTATGAAGTAAACAAAGAACAAAATGCCCAAACTTTGAACTCTTGATGTAAAATGAACAAAGAAATAAAAAGCAAATGATAATTCTGCAATCATTTTTCTAATAAGATTACACTTGAAAGGCAAAAGGAGTAGGCAAATACTAAGAGCACTGGATCAGTGAATTAAAATGAGTCCCAGGAGTAACTGGTAACTCAGAGCCCCTTTTGCAAGCTTTCTTGTATTTAGATTTTTAATCTCTTATACCTCTGGAAAGAAAATCCACCCTGGCTTTAGGTGCCTGCAGAAATGTAACTTAGGAAGAATACTTGCAGAAGCCCTGCTCTCTCCCAGCTCTCCAGAGAAGGCAGTGATCAGGGCCACAGGACCAGCTGCCAGCTGAAGGTCTCCTGTTCCCTTTCCAATTTACCTCAGGCTGTACTGACAGGCCTGACACACATTTAATTAGCAGAGGGCTGGGACTGGTATGGATGCCACAGCCTGACGTGTCCGCTGCTGTCCCTCTGGCTGAGGTTCTCACCTTAGGAGAATGTTTCAGAGCTGCTTTACAGGAGCACTTCAGTTTGAACACATCATCACTGGCCATGCCAGGTGAGTCTGGACTTTGCCTTCAGGGTAATGCCCTGACCCTGGTGGAAATCACACCCTGGGCAGGGTGGTGGCAGTTCAATTTGATGCCTTAAGTTTTAGCTTTCCTGTTTTTCGGATCCTGTGCTGCTTAGGGGTGCAGTTCTGAGCCTCATATTAAGAGTTGGTCAGCTCTCTTCACAGAGTAGGTAGACAAAGCAAATCCTTTTCCTGATGGAGACCAAGGACAACTTTCAGATCCAAAAGCACAGACAACGGTGGGCTGAAGGGAGGAACAAGATGGATGGGACTTCACAATCCGAAGCTGTAATTGGACATATGCAAATGGACAAAACTTATAAAAGTGTAAGACCTCATGGCCGGTCATCCATTTTGTGACCATTTCAAGTCCACCTTGGGTATAGCCCTGGATGTTAATATAGGGCGAGGGAACATCCCAGTGTTGTCCTTGTCGAGTGGTGGAGCAGCATACTAAGTCTACTTATTTTACAATTGTGTGGTATGGACTCCGAAAGCTATTCCTAAAAACAATTTCCACAAAATTAAAACAATTCCAACTTACACCCGTATGCAAGATCAGACTCACTGCACAATTACAGGGAACTGCACTCTGCCAACACTGTTAAATTGAGGACCTCTGGTTTCCTGGCTCTGCTACTGTTGGACAGCTTATGTTCCTACTGCTTTGCTTCCATCTGTGCTAACAACAAAATCCTTTTTGATTAAAATGTTGCTGAGTTATATTGTGAAAGTTCATTTGAACTTTCCTCCCGTAGAAATATTCCTCCTCGATTTGGATACAAGATATAAGCAATTGCAAGTTACACCTCCAGCCTGAGTTATTTCAGAAAGAGTGGGGGGAAAATAGATCTTTTAATTAATGTACAGTTTTTCAAGCCAGGGGAAACTTAAGCTCTGGAGGAATAGGCTTTTTCTATTGTGTGTGTGTGTGTGTGTATATATATATATATATATATATATAGGTTAGGATTGACTAGTTTTGGTGGGTTTTTTTGTGTGTGTGATTTTTTTTTTTTTTAATTATTAAAAGAGATAGTTAACAAAAAATTCTGAAAAAATGCCTGGAGGAAAATGCAAGTGGAGACTATCCACCCATGGGATACACAGGCTCTGATTTTAGAGCTTTCTGAAAAAAAAAAAGAAAAGGAAAAAAAAAAATCTCACTAAGGATAATTTTAAAGGAGACACGGAAAGAAACATAACTTTTTATGTTTTAAACATAAACATAGGTTTTAAACATTGGATTGACTGTATTTCATGAAGAAATCTGAGGACAATGTGGACTCCAAAACAAAGCCACGTTTTTTTCTTCCCTTTCAAATCATGAGTGACATAGAACGTTTTCCGAGCAAGACTGATGGTTGCATGGTCATTCCAATTTCTAATGAAACCATGCTAACTAGAAAGCAGTTTAGAAATTTAGAAATTTAGGTATGCTGTGAACAGGTAGGGACATAACCTTTTGTCACAGCAAAGACTGCAAAGTATATTTCCCAATTAAAGAAGAAAGGATAAAAATGTAACAAATTTAAACAGGGACTAATAAGGAAATTACCAGAGGAAATTAAGATAAATTAGTAATTAATTAGACTGTAATTAGGAGATAATTAAGAAAATTAAGGAATTTAGGATGTACATTATATGTTCTAGCTAAAACAATAGTTCTAGTTCAAAATCTAATGTCATTAAGCACTTTTGTAATTCTCTGGGACACGTTTCAGACATTGAAGTAGCAAAGTTGGCATTTTCAGGTGGGCCTTCAGCCAAAACAATATCTCTGCATTCAAGAATAGTGGATATATTCTTCTTCGAGCAGAGTTGGATATGTTTCTTGGGAACTGTTCAAAATTTGGGGAGTGATGCAATTCCTGCACTGAAAAAAAGATCAGGTCTGAGTCCAGGGTTGAAGTGCCTTTAAGTGAATGAAGCCAGGATTTGGTTTTTTGTATCAATCTTGCTGACAGCAGAGAATATTAATGGAAGAGATGGAGACAAACAGAAATCATTCCCGGCATTTCCAAGTCTCAGGATATGCTCATGCCTGAGTTTCATACCCAACCTGCTCCTGGACGTGATAGTTCCAGGAAGGGTTACTTACACCAAGGCAGGTCTCACAGGTGCCGCGATCGCAGAAGCACTGCTCTCTCTCACACTGATGGCCAAACATCTACTAACAGCAGAAGGAAGATCCTATTTGTTTTCACTGGTCTCTAGAGTTCTGGGGCCACTCAGGTCTAAAGTTTTACTCAGAATATGCATTATTTAGTAGGTTGCAGTTCAGTCCAGGTACAGCGAAGAGCAGGCATTATGTGCAGTTCAGAGATCGTGGGTCCACCCTAACCACACTCTTGTATCCACTTCTTACCCTTTTGGAAAACACAAAACTCCATCTACACATTGGGAAAGGTCTATTTGTAACAACTCTGTGATGCTGGACTTCAGCTTTTGAAAGCAATCAATTTTCTAACACGCTTAACCAGGAGTAAATTTAGGTTTCAAATTATTAGGTGGAAATTATTCCCATCTGATATGAATTCTTCTTAGACCATAAAACTACCGAGCTAAAGCCTGATTAAAAATAAAAAAAAATGAGCGCACACTCTTTTCTCCATGATGAAATAGCTCTCTCTCTCTTCAATGAGTGCAAATGTGCAATTATATTAGAAGAGTGATGTCAGACAAATGCTGAAGTTCAGTTTGGCATGTGAAGCTATATCTTTAATATCTGAAGATGTTAATAATAGTATTTATATATTAATATATTAATATGTTTATATCTGTGAGCTATATCTTTATATTCACTAGGTTCTGCTTTGAGCCACATAGCTTCAGGAAAACTGTCCTTATTGTTTATAAAGAGGACTGAGTAGTTTGTGGGATGTTTCTGCAAGGAATCCTAAAGAAGGAGTACCCAAAAATTTGCATGAAAAAACAGGGGTAAAGGTTTTGGTTTTGTTCTGTAACTATATTCCCACCCTCTCTTGCATCAGAAGTACATTAAAAATATATATAAAAGACAACAATATAAATAATCTATTATTTACATGGAATTAATTACCTGGATGTAAAGCACACGTGCCAAAGAAATCTGTGTAGGAACCACGGGAGTGAGCCACAAAAACACCATCATCCTTTAAATAAATATAACTACACTGCAATAAATATAACTACACTGCAATAAATAGCAGAAACATGCACTACAGTCAGAGAGAAGAAGTAGAATAATATGTTCAATTGTAAATCACTGTGCATGGAAATTTAGGCAGGCATAATACAATTACCCGATTGGAGGTCAAATGCAATTTCACAGGGTGAATAGCAGACTATGGCCATGTATCTGTTTAATTTTTTTTTTTTTTTTAATTTCAGAATGATCCAGCTATTATTTAACATTTTGAAATATATTTAATTTTTCATATGCTATTTCAATGAACACAGTTAATTAATATAGCAGACATTTGTAATTTGCATAATTTTCACTAGTAACACTTAGTGTATGGAGTTTTGTATTCCAGCCCCTCACTTAAACTAAAAAGGGAAAGAGTGCAAAGTAGTCAGAGATGATTGACCAGAGTACTCATCTGAAATCACATCAAAACTACCTATCATTTTAATGGGAATAGATAAGTTTTCTGGAGAGGAACAGTACTATAGGATATAAGTAACAGAGATAGGGCATTAAAATTATTTTTCTAATGAATATATATATATATGAGGAAAACTTCAGAGATATCTTACTGACCTATAAATCCTCCATGAGTTATAAGAAACAAAATAAATTCAAATTAGTGAGTCCAGGTTTTAGTTTTCAAGTCCACACCAATTATCCCTCCAAGAGTTCTGGTTTGTGGTCAGTTTCAGGGTGGTCTCACAAAAATGAGGATCTTGATCTTTACAGTCCTTCCTCAGGCTTTGGAGCTTGTGTTTACTACCTATACTCTTTATTGCTACTTACTCAGAGTTTTCTTTTATTCCCTTTCCTTGAAGACCTTGATTCTGTAATGCACACAACAAACAAATAAAAAACCCAAACAAAATAGCCAGGCTTTTTTGAAAATATGATTTTTTTCATCATGTTGACTGAGTCTGAAGACCAATTCTAAACAGAGGTGCTGGTTCAGTTTTACCTCTGGGACACTGCTCTAAACAAATCAACATTCATGAAAATGTTTCTATCCTTTCACTGGCCAGTTCCTTGTTAGCTTTCAAAACCAACTAAGAATAAAAAAGTCATTATTTTTGAAGATGTGGTTTTAACCGGTCTCTTAGAGGCTCCCATAAATACCTGATTTGTGGTATTCAGATTGACACAAATAGTTATAACTTGTAAAACATAATGCTTATCACAGAAAATTACATGTATAGTTCATCACCCTATAAACCCTTAGTACTACCCCATAAATACAGTGCTTCATCAGTAGGACACTGCGCTGGATCAGCGCTGGCTCCTCCTGACAGTTCTGCACTACATACTTGTCTCATTTTGTTAGTTTTATAAACCGATTCCCAGCTCAATTCCACAAGTACAGCGTGGTCTCTGCTTAAAAAAATAAACAAACAAACCAACCCCAAAACAGCAACAACAACAACAAACCAACTAACGTGATTCAGCTGATACATATTTTAGAGGCATTCATCCATGCAGTACTTAGTGACTTCTTTTGGCCAGGAATCAGCAATCAGCACCAGTGTGAAGCAACATTTTCTGCTGCATTGCTTTTGCGCTGTGAAGACTGGAAACAAATTAAAAATACAGCTCAGATTCATTAATTCAGAAAGTTCTCTGATAAAACATTTTCTGCATCCATCAGACTTTCCCTAGGTAGGGACATATATGCTGTACACACGAAACACAACTGGGACAGGCCAGTGACACACTGGTGCATCTGGCCACATCGTTTTCTGAGGCTGTCCCAGAATTAAAGATTTTTTTTCTGAGTGCAGACTGATAGCATCACTGGAGTCACAAGCCTACAAATAAGAGGTGAACTTGGCAACATCGAAACTGGAAACCGTAGGTTAAAATTTATGTTTACTGTACGTAGCCTAGTTGTTCAAAGAGCTGAGCATGCTGGCACCAGTCCAGCAAAGCACTTAGAGGATGGCTGGGACACCTGACATGCCAAGAGCTCACCCCAGCCATCAGGGCTTTGCTGGACTGGGGCCTGAGAACACAGCACCCCATAGGGCAGAACTCACCCTGGACAACTGGAGCTCCTATTGGCACCTGCTGTTAGCAGGAATGATGGTGACCTACTCAGAGGGACCTGTGGTACATCAGGAAAACAAGGAATTCCTACCACGGGACCTCCACCTAAGTTAATGAAGGTTTCCCTGTGGCTTTCAACACAAATGTAATTTCATTTGGTTTTTCTGCCCAATTATTATTATTTCTCCTTTTTTATTTTAAAGCACTTTCCCAATTTCATTGATCAATAATTGCATAGCAGGGCTTTGGCCACTGAAAGAGGAAATGCTGGATTCTGAATACATCTACTAACTGCCTTGAAACCTCATTAGCACCTTGTCTGATGGGTTTTGTTGGTAATGAGCCTGCACTACAGTGGTGAGAAGAAGAAAAAACAAAGTTTAAATACCAAACAGCTTAAACTATTAACTTTTCTAAGAGTTTTACTTACGAGATCCCAGGATAGTTTTTTCCTTCCTGCTGAAACTGCAGGGGCCAGCACCTGGATGTGTTGCTTGCCTGCTGCTTTATGGCTTTGATTATTAACAACCTATCCCCAGGTTTAAAAGACATGATGGAAGATCTTAGGGTTTTAATCCCTTAAATACAATACCCAGCTTTGCACCTAAGAGCATGCATACTTTTTAGCATAAAACCATCTAGAAGGGTGCTTACTAATGGAAAGAAAAAACCAAAAACCACAACCTGACAACATATTTATGTACTAGTTTATCAATATACGCTTGGGCTTACGTGACTTAGGAGAACGTGATGACGTCCCAACAGAGGACCCACATTATTCATCCCGGAATTTCTAAGCCCTGAGGGAAACTCTCAGTACACTGACAAGAAGATTCCATCCAGGAATTCTTTCCCATTCCCGTTTCACAGCTGACTAATTCTTTTTATAATTTAGACCATTCATCAAATCTTTGTCATTTCGAACAAGGCTTCCCTACAATACACACAAGTTAAGATCTTAAGCTGAAAACCTTGTGTAAAAGCAGCACACTTTCTCGTCTTGATCCTAATAATTACCTAGTAATAAACCACAAGACAAATTCAAAAGGATGATAATCTGAAAACAAGAAATGATGGGAAACAAAGATTTCCTAACCGCAGGGAAAGAGCAAACATGATTGGTTTCCAAATTTCAGATAATGTTTCCAGGAACACATAAAAAACAGTAATTCCTTTAGTATATTTTTAAAGATAAAATCTTATTAAAAATCACTCTGGGCACAGTCAATGTCTTCAGACTTCTGCTTTAGGTTGTTCCTCAGTTCTTGTGAGATATTTTTTCTGCCATATTCAAGTATATAAATCAAATTTTAATCTGAAAACTTGTTATTTTTGCAGTGATTTTCTCTCTCGACTCCCCTCCTATGTATTAGCCTGCCTCTTCATCATAAAGTAAGTTTTCCTCTAATTCCACAATTTTGGAATAAAGGAGATCCCCGCCCCCAGTATTTCTGCTAATCATTTAAAAACTAACTTGTCAATCCTAACATAGTCCATTCATATTTCAGCCTCTTCCATAAAGATCTTTACATAGATATTATACAGGTATTAGCCATCCAAAAACATGGCCAAAAAGCCTAGCAGAAGAAATGATAAATCAAGTGTTGGGTATCAAATCTGCAGTTTTGCTTTGAGTCTGCTTGTGCAAATTTGCTTCAACATCATTAAGAGGATCTGCCCCCTGCTCTCTATTTCAATAATTTATCTTCATTAATATCTCTAAAGAAGTTTAAAGCTTCTACCTCTCTTTTTCTTGTCTTCATTAAGCGTAATTTTCAAATTAAACTGGTATCTGGAGCAACACATATTTTTGATAGAAGACAGAATTACTTCCATTTTTCTCCTCATCCCTTCATCCTCCTCCTCCTACCTTACCCCAGACTCCTACACATATATTAATGACAGTCATGGGACAGACAGCCCCAAAAATGATTTCTAGAAGAAACTCTTCCCTATGAAATTAAAATACTAAGAAAAAAACCCACTTCCATCCTTTAAAAGGTAAAGATGCTAGGAGGGATATATATACATATAGATATAGATTTTTTTTTTTTTTTTTTTTTGGTAATTTTTCAGTAAGGCTGACTACTTACATATGACTTGCAGAATCCTCCTTGCCTTGCAAACACAGACACAGGATATAAATTCATATCTTTCTGCCACCATGAGATGGCTTAATGTCACATGCTTCACAAAGTCCACGGCCATATCTCCAAGCAGACTGTGTATGAAAATGAAGTTTTAATTTACCGGGTGACGCTTCTTGCTACAACACCGTGATTTATTTTCTTTAACTTTGGGCTAGTAATAAACAGCAAGTAGAAATTATTTTTTTACAATACAGTTGCTCAGTGGTTGCATAAAACCCATATAAGTAGTGGTAGAACAGGATGAGTGCAGAAGGATGTATTTTATTCGGTGCAGCTGAGAAAAGTAATAGAAAACTTCAGCCTGGAGGAAAGGGAGCCTTGATGGTTTCCATTCCTCAGTCTTTTCCAGCCTGCTGCCCCTGAGTCATAACTCACTTGCAGACAGATCTGTGGGACTTAATTGTCACACATCTTTATCTGTGCAAAGAAACAAAATCAAAGAGAGAGAGGCTCACAGATAAGGAAAACAAACAAAAAACTACAACAGTAACAAAAAACATCCAAACCAAAGCCACCTAAATTATATATACAGCAAGGCTGTAAATCAGCCTTCCCTTCTGTTTCCTACACACCTGCTTCCACTACCTGATAGGTCACGGTCAGGTTAGTACTGTGAAGAGACAGAGCTTCTTCCCTTGGCTCAGAACCTGAGCTGTATGTTGGCTTAATTTAGCCACTTCATTATAAAAAAGAAATAATAATAATAATAAAAAAAAAATTTAAAAAAAGCGCCTTGGTATATGGCACACTGTAACTTTAATTTCCTCCAATAAAAAATGTAAAATCTTATTAAAAAATTCTTATTCTGCTCCAGAGCCCTGAAACTAAATCATTGATTTCATAATCTTTAAATTTTAATTAAAACTAAACTCTCTCAAAACAAATTAGAAATACATAAATATCGTGCGTTAAGAATACCAAAGGATTGTTCTGACAAGGTACAATGTCAGTCCCCCTGCCTCTGCGGATGCAGCACGGTACATAAATGTGTTTTGAGGTTTCCTCAGTCCCAGCTTCAGTTCATGATCAAAGGAGCTTGTCAAGTAAATGTCACAAAATTGTCACTGCATTAAAAATGAACGTAACATTTTCTTATTTTTAAATTTTTTTTAATTGGCTGAGGTTATTACTATTAGAAACTACTAAATGTTCCATAATCCACCAGATAATGAATAAAAAAAGCCCTGTTACCCTGTGTGCTGTGTTCCTTGGGCTCCCTGCAGTTGGTTTTTGTGGGAAGGGTAATGCCCCTAGGGTGCTCCACCATGACAAATGTCAGGGGAGTCTGCCTGGGAATAATGGGAGTAATGAAAACACTTTTTTTTCCCCTCACAGACCACTCATCAAGTTTTAATTCTTATCTATCTGACACGTACTAAAAAAAAAAAACCAAAAAACACCACCAAAAAAACCCCACAACCCTGAACAATATTTTAAGCATAAAATATTTCCACCAGCACGTGTATTTCACAATGTTTTGCACTCAGAGAGGTAACAGTTTTTGGACTGTTTTACAGAATGACAAGGAAAACCATTAGAAAATTTGTAAATCTTAACTTAAAATTACTAGAAAACTTGGAGGAGACTGAAGGTTCACTGAAAATTGCCATTGCAAACTGTTATACACCTGGAGCCTGCAGCTTTATGGAGACAAGAAGCCTGAATTATCTTAATGGATTTCTTTTCTCCAGCAACAGCTCGGCATGCTAAGAACCTATGCAAGTTTGTACCTTTGGAAATGATGCTTTGCATTTATTGTCTCAGTCTCCTATGTTGCTGAAGTCTGGATACACACAAAACGTGGGTTTGGTGAAGATTTAACTGTAAAGATACAGAATAAAATAATTATGAAAAAAATAAGTATGCGTTCAACAGGAAATATCCCAAGTAAACCTTCACTAGTCCTCTTTACTATTAGAAAATAAAATAATTTCAAATTCTTCTACTAAGTGCTCAAACATTTTCTAATTTCTATACAGAGGGCTCATTCCACTCAGTTGTCAATATTTACTTGGGAAAATTTACTGGGATCTGATTATTTTTGGAAATATTTTGGAATGCTTTAGGAAAAAGCTCTTAAGCTATTTCCCGGACTAAATTAGGGTGAAATACTGTTTCAAATACACTAACAATTTTGTAGCCAGTGCCTTGAAAAGCTTTAGCATTTCTAGTTGAGAGGCTCAGACCTGAAACTTGGGCTCGTCTCTCACTACAAGGACTCATCTTTTGCTGGATAGGGGAAAAAGCGAACGCTGAGGCCAGGCTAAGACTTTGATCACACTTTACATATGCTCAGCATTTTGGCAGATGATCTCTCTGAAGAGCCCATCTGCAGTGACCTGCTTGCAAGCAGGGCTGTGCGGGCTGTGTCGAATCCCGTCCGTGGCTGCGGCAGCTAGATGCCACTGTGGCACAAAGCACTGGAGCTGCAAGTGAAGATCCTTTTTCCTTCCCTTCTCGCTGGCTGCCAGGCACACAGGAACGAGCTGAAAGCAGCCAAGCTTACACACAGACAGGAGCAGGAACTGGACAGGTTCAGGAGCCTTAGTGCAGGGAAAGGTCAGGATCCAAGAGGGGACCGTGCTGTGAAGGTATGAGAGAAGGAATTAATAAAATACTGGGAAAAAAAAAATCTAGGATTATGATTCTGAATTAGAACATAAAGTGAGCAGGAGCCAGGGAGTGGCTCAGGATACTGTGATTTCATACGGCAAAGAGAACAGGCAGAAAAAGAAAGAGAAACCAAGATTCTTATTTTTTATACAGCACAGAATAGAAACTGTGAAATTTGGTGCCAAATATTTGCCTCCTGAGAGTCTGCTACCTTAATGACAGAGAAATACATCCTGTGGATATTGATTAGACACAATAGTTCTGTTTACTATTCAAATATTCAAAAACTGAATGAAGAATGGGAGTGTGAAAATTAAAAAAAAAAAACAAGCCAAATCTCAGGCTCCTGTTTGTTCCATGCCTGGTAAAAAACCAATTCCTTCACAGGCATTTTCCTCTTTTTGTTCCAAAGAAACATTTGTATCATTAATCTGTGTAATGTTTCATGTGATTATTTAAATGAACAATCTCGTTCCTGATGTGATAAAGTTTGAGTAGCTTATTCTACATGTGGGGGACAACAAAGAAAAAAAATTTACGGCATATCTTACCTCTGTGAAACACTAGGTTGTATCGTAAAGACAACTGAAAAGAATCTGAAAAGCTGCCTTTACTCTATGCAAAAAAAAAAAAAAAAAAAAAAAAGTTAACCTCAGATAAATGTGCCCCTGAAGAGAAATTAAACATCTTGCCTTACAGCTGCTGTCATAGCCTGAACTTCTTGTAAATACTCTGTTTGAGGGAGAGAGCTCCAGTTGCTTTATAAAGCTAAGCCACTCAGCAGTAGTACTCCTCCAGTTGTCCTTGACAGCTATATTTTTTCATGACACTTATTTGCTTGGATTTAGAAGTTTCAATGTTTTGATCCCTATTACTGCAGATCTGTAAAAATGACAAAAATACCACAATATAAGTTACCAGAAATGGAAGAGATGGAGTCTGATGATTTCTGCTGAATTTAAATTTTCAACACTGCTCTGAAAATATAGGAGAAGCACTTGATGAGTCCTCCCTTCTGTACAAGTGACTGTAGAGATGAGGCAATGGAAACTGTGCTGGTAAGTTATGCTGCTCACCAGTGGATCTTCATTTGAAGGTAAAAAAAAAAAAAAAAAAACAAAAAACAGAATTGCCCTATACATCACCAGAGTAAGTGAAAATACACAAACATGAACAGGAAAGCCACACCCAACCCTTCCTTTGTCTCCCTCTCCCTTTGGGTTTAATACATCCCCTTCTCTTTCTGCAGTTTCGCAGCATTTAAACTTTCCCTACCTCGGTTTCCTTCGTGTATTTCAAGCACCAAAGCAGCACCAGAGCTGGCCCAGGCTGACTCACTGACACCATCACCAGGGGACACACAGGCTCCTGCTCTGCCACCAGGACAGTGCCTCTGCCTCTTCAGCAGCAGCTCCAGCCCTACTCGTTCCATTCTGCAGTGGGAGAAGGGGTGCTTGACCCCTCGATGTTTCTGGCCACACAGGAGAGCAGAGAACCACCACGCGCACAGCACTACAGACAGAACAGCTCACCCTCGAGATGCAGAACGTGACTCAGCTCCCTGCTGCAGCCACAGCGATGCAGAGAGCATGAACTTCCCCCATGCTGGACAAGCCCAGGAAAAGTTGGCTGATCAGCACTCTGCTCCCTGACCTGGTACACTCCCTCAGGAGCAAAGTTGACTAGCGGGAGATTTCTGCTGGAAAAGCACTGTCAAACAAACCTTCAGGGAAAGGAACTGAATCTCTTTTTTTAGGTTTGTTCCAAGAATTTCTTGCTGCAGAACATGTTATGCTGTCCACATTAGACAGCCTCAAAGTTTTTAATGCATTGCAGAGACCTTGAAGTCTCAATCTGATATACGGCTCCTTCAGTCTGTGCTTCTTCCTACATCATTATAAACTTGACCTTAATTAACCCTCTTAGTGAAATGGAGTTTGTTGATTCTCAAGGACAGTCTCACTGAAAAACAATGTTGCAATATCACTCAAAAGCTAAAGTAAGGCTGCTTTATAAAGGGATTTGTACTAATAATCCCTGAATATTAACAGCTTCTTATGCTATGTGGTTTATATAAACTTATCCGTATAAGCTAGGATTGAGCTCTTTCTCAGCCTTAAAAAAAAAACCCCACATTTCCTTTAGCAAAAACCAGTTCTCTCTGGCAAACGCTGCATTGACTTTGTTAAAAAAAAAATAAATATATATATATATATAGATTTAAAATCAAACCAGGATATCCAAGGATATCCAGCAAACACAGTAATTTCTACTGTGACTTACTGATGACAATGTTTGCCCCTTCACGCTTTCAGTAGTTTTACAGAGAACATATATATGGAGAAGATCCTTAGGGTGGATAATTTAATTTTAAAAGCCTCAATGGAAGAGCTTGGTGTGCCAATAAAGGCTGCCCTGCATCATTTGAAGCTCTTGGAATATGCTCAGGGCTAATGGTGAGAAAGGTCGGTGTTAGCATCCAATCTGTATGCTACAAACAGGACATAAGAGAACAGCTACTGATCTTTTACAATTCCCTGTAAAGGCAGCATACTCTTTCTTATGGAAATAACAGACCACTCAAAACTGAATTGCTTTTTTTGTCCAGAGTTTAAAAGTATGAGAGCTGATGCCCACTCATCTCTTTGTCCTTATGCATCTCTGTGCCTGCCCTCACTTTACAGAGCTATAATAATCTGTAATTATTTATCAGACTATTTAGAGACTAAACAGAGATTATGAGTTAGTTTAACAATGAAAATCTTCATACAGAGCATGTAAGTACCTGAAGTTACAAAAAAATCCAATCAGTATTTTATGATTGGTAAAAACATTAATGTTTTTATCCCCATAAATTACAAACTATTTTATGGATGTACAGTACGCTTATTACCTTACCATGAAGTACATTTTATCCTCTTGATTCTGAATAACAGTGTATATAGCACATATATAGCACAGTATGCATATATGATAAATGAGGAAATTTAAGACCTTGGCATACTAGGGAACCACAAATAAAAGCTATCATTTACAGGTGGGGTACTGTGCAAGCATTTCTCGGTCGGTATTGTATCTGAAATTCACAGAACCTTACATTTTCATCCAGGTCTAGAGTATTTCTCATATCACTTAATTTTCTACTACTGTGCTGAAGTATCTAAGTAAAAACCTGAGTGTTTAAATATTGTGTGCCCTCCAAAGCACGTGCCACCATGGAACCTCCGTGGGTGATGAGGGAAGCACTCAGCAGCATCTGAGCAGATGGTTCAGAGGGTGATGCTTTGTATTAGAAGTTTCTAGTCCTCCATCAAAGCCCAGTGCTGGGGAGGATGGCTGAAACTCCACATTAAGGGGGAGCTCAGAGCACATAACCAGTCCTCTGCCAGTGTTCCTGCACTACTAACTGCATGGACTGGCAACTTTGGTTTATCCAAAACTCCCACCTGCCCTTTTGCAAAGACTCCTTCCCCTTACAGATACAAGAGAGAGAAAGAAAATTTGTGTCATTCTTTTGGGTAAGACTCAGCAGGGTTGGGAGAGCTTTTTGCTCTGCAGTGCGCCCATGGACCACCATCAACTGCCAGGCCCTGTTCCCTTCACCTGTATTTTCTGTCACTAGAGTGTTCACTTGTTGGTGATCCTGATATTGGGAGTTTTGCCTTATATGCCTACTAATATTGGCTATTTTACTTGAAAATTATATATATAAAAAAAAAAGACATTAAGCGCTAACTTGTCAAAGTTAACAAAGACAGAACTATGTGTAGTTCAAAGGGGAGTAAATTTAAACATAAAACTGAATGTTGCAATTAGCTTACAGTCAAAAGCTAGGCCTGTTTACAAGCATCACTGTGTCTACTTGTCACTATAAAATTAGCAATCCTTTGCCCAAGTGAAAGATGTTAAGCCATGATGTTAATCACAGAATCTGAGTAATTTCTCTCACACCAAAGGTGCACGCTATGACCGTGACACACGGTACTCAAGCAGAAAAACCTCACTGCTCTTTTTGGTCTTTCACAAAGCTCTTCCAGATTTTGTGCGTTCACAGTAGCCTGGCAAAATTATTTAGGATAAAATAATAAATTTACCTAGAGCATAAGAAATGCTCAGCAGTCCTGATACATCTTTATTGCAAATATTTAGTGAATGGAATTGTTTTAATCATAACAAGTCTCCTTGACTGCTCTTCTTACCAGCTGTTCAGGCCTGCCACATATTTGATTTTTTTTTAAAGTACTGTAGGAAAGGAGAGGTTCAAGGCATGCTTTAACTTAATTACTGTGTCTTTGAAAACAAAGAGAAAAGGAAAAAAAACAGAAAAAAAAAAAATCCCCAATGCCAAATCAATTAATTGTTAAAAGTATTTAGCATGGTGAGCATTCAAAATCTATTCTACCCCACTGGTTTCCTTCTCCACCCTGCTCTTCACCCTTGGCAATGATCTACTGACCACCACTTCCCTGTTGTATACACTTATATGTCAGTAAAGGCCAGACCAAACCACAACAGAGTGTGATGAAGCTGGGGACTATGAATCTGAGCACCTCATTTCCAGCTCCAGATTTATCATCTTTATTTGGCATTCTGGCATAGACAGAGCATATTTTCTCTTTCTCCTATGACATATAACCTTTAGGACCTAGGACTCAATTTTTCAAATATGTCAAAGTGTTTAGCAATGCTTTAAAAGGTAAAAGTTTTCTATGTGGAATGTGAAACTTTTTGATTGATGGGATTTTTCTGGAATATTTAACCAAAACAAGAAAACCTAACACGGCTGGAAATGGTTACCTTTTGTTTTTCTTTCCCTGTAATGTCATATAAATTGTTCAAGCTAATTCTATTTACTTTCTCAGATAGCCGAACATAAATACATTCAAGAAAACATTTACTTTTTCTATTTACTCTGTATAAATTTTAAAAGAAGACAGCTGCTTTAAAACCAAAGTGATGAAATATACAATAAATGTGGGTAAACAGCTGAGGGTATCTTTCTTATTTTTGCTGTTCTAAGATGGAAGGACTTGACAATTTTCCTTAGGTAACAAAGTTTTGACATGATTCATTTTAACCCAACTCTATTTATTTTTGCATGTTTGTAGCTAAGAAAACATGGGGTTTCTTTTCAATTCTAATATCTGTAAGAATTCCATCTGATCTATCCAGCACTAAATATACATTTAATTGCATCCAAAAATGATACATTTCCTTTTCAGAACATCCTAAACATGCAGAGGCTGGCAGACTAAAAATAACATTTACATATGAGAAGCCCATGTTGTGCCTTTTTTTTTTTTTTTTTTTTTTTTTTCAGTAGAAAAAAACAATGACTCCCTGAAAATTAGCAAAAACACGAGAGCATATAACTTGCTAAAGGTATGAGAATTTCAGCTGGTCATTTCCTGAATGATACCTGACTATTAATTTTTCAGCAGAATGATCATTGACTAAATATTTTACAGAGGGAGAGTACATTTATCATCCTGCACATGGTGAAGGATTTCTCTTGAATAAATATGACCAGTGAAAGAAATGAAGCAAACATTAAGTCGTGTAACAGCATTAAAAGGACAGTCAGCACATGTAAAAAACTTCTGTGGCAATGAGCTTCCTTATGGAAGCACCTCACAAGGAAAAACAAAACAAAACAAAAGGAGTGGTTTCTATTAGAATAACTCAGCATCCCCTCACTTGACTTCTCAAGCCTGATGCTGAGCAAAGCCTGCAGGAACCTGAGAATGAGGACTGGCACTATGCGTCCTACAGGTGTGGATTCAAACACATGCACACACACACTGGAATGCTGCATTCTAAACAAATCTAAATTTCTGTCTTTGTTCAAGAAAGCCTTCCCTATGACCCCAGTACCTACTTTACTTTTGAGTAAGTGTTGTAGATAAAGACACTTAGCAAAGAATAAGTTTCATGTTTTCAGATTAGAATTACTAAAATCATGTCAGACAATGCACAAATTCCAGTCAATGCCTATTAATCCATTATTAGAATAAGAAATGCATTATTAATAAGGATTTCCTTCTTGTTAAATAATACACTTCCATCTGTGATACATGGCCACCTAGTGACTAATTTAAATTGATTGAAACATTTATGTGATACATACTGTTAATTACATTTCGCCTTCACCAGTGTAACATATTCTGAAACAACTGTCATGGATACAGCACTAACTGTTGATAAAGACTTGGTGAAAATGGGCTTATGATTATACTAAAACATTGTTATAAAAAGCCAAGAACAGCTCCATTATTTTTTTTTAAAAAGTGGGCATGCATTCTTCTTCGGAAAAAAAAAAAAAATCATTTAACGTACTTAATGAGGAACAAGTCGGCATGTTTTTTTGTTTGTTTTAGTTTAAGTCTAAGTTCAAGAAATAACTGCTTGGTGTTTTTTTTTTGTTTGTTTGTTTTTTGTCGGGTTTTTTTAATGCTCCAATTTTCAATAAAAGTATAAACCTTTTTGCTCAAATTCAGCTGAAACCAAGTAGTTTTCAGAGTTTGAGAAGTTGGTTCCTTTTGAGTTTGGCTTCTGTGAGGTTAGGTAAAACTGATTATTATTTTTTACACTGCAGCAATTCCAGGTTTTATCCTAGACTACTAGTACTTACATGGTCCTAATGCACATCCCTATTACTGATGCTGCCATTTCAAGTGTTGTTTTGTTTTGTTTTCTGATACCTTGCACCACATTTCCAAAAATTAAAAAAAACCCAAAAGCACACAACCCCCCCCACCCCAAAACCACCACCAAAATAGTATTTGAAGTTGCAAATAGGAATTTGAATTCTGTACATTAGGCTATCAAGTTATTACATCCATACTGAAAGCTCACAGATCTCTATTCAAACATAGATTAAAATCCAGGCTGCTTATTTTGGATCCTTAAGATACTTAATTATAGATGCACATCACTAGCAAATTTTTGTTTACACATATCATTTCTTCAGAGTGCATTGTGAAATGTACACAACTGCTACTAACCATCATGAGTTAAATAAGCAATAGAAATGGGAAACTTATTTATTACCTTTCCCTTGATGATTTTATCGCTGTAATTCCCCTGTTCTCATTAGATTCAAGAACTATACATTTGTACTTGCTAGCGAGCTGAACATGCACCAGAGAGGTAATTTGAAAAGCGATGTGGTGACATATGGATTGGTGGTCTCTTGGACTCCTGCTTCCTATAAAATCACCACACAGCAGCGAAATATATGAAGAAGGAAAAGTATCCAAGACCTCCAGGTGGAGACGATGGAGAAGGAAGATTAAATAAGCATACAACCCCGACAGTTCTTTTTTCATTCCTGGCAGTTCATGGCATTTGAAGGCTTATGGATCATTAGTCATGACACAGTGCACTTCCCCTCTCTCTCAAGCTTTCTGTATATTTTTGAGCTCCTTTCTCCCGTAAAGTTTAAATGTACAATTATTTTAGCATTGTTCGGGGGTGGGGGGCGGGTTAAATTAAGCTTGAGCTTCTTTTGTCTCATTCTGGAGTCAGTTTTTTTTCTGGGCTAGCAATGAATGAAACTTTGACAGAGTGTAAGAAAGTAAATTTGTTACTACAGAGTAAAACATTGTCTCCACTATGTATCAAATTTTCACTGGTGATACATTCTGTAACATTACATATTCTCTGTTCATAATTACAGGTTTAGAAAAGCTCCGGTGAGGATGAAAACAAACAGCAACTTTCCCCATCTAATTATATTTGACCTTTTCTTGCAGTGCAGTTTGCAGCATAAAAGTGCTGAAAGTAGCAGGAGTAATCTCAGATAATGGGTGTTGTTCAACAAAGAAAATACTTCAGAAGTTGCAAGTGGTAACAAAAGAAAGCGGTGTTTTCTGTCACACTGCTTGCACCAGTTATTATTTGAATCACTACCAAGCTGGGACCAGCTCCTGGTGCGTTTCTTTGTTGAATAATAAAATGAAAAACAAAATAAAACAGATGATCTTTAAGGTCCCTTCCACCCCAAGTCATTCTTGGCTTGGGTTGGAAGGGATTTTAAAAGACCATGTATCTCCCATGCCCTCCCATGGCCAGGGACATCTTTCACTAGGCCAGGCTGAAAAGAGAATTTTTATGTCCTCCTCAAAATATGTAACTAAAGTACTACACAACAAAAGAACATTACCTGTGTGATTCTTATTTTCGGACTGGATGTTTCATAATGCATATTATTAGACCAATTACTACTCCATCCAGCTTGTGGTGGCCAGGGACAAAAGAAGGAAACAGGCTTCATTCTCAGCTGGTTGTGTTTGGAGAGGTGATGATCCTGCCCTCTCTGTAAAGGAGAAATGATGGGGCTAAGAGACTCCCTGATGTCAAGCTCCAAAATCATCATCAATCCAGCAGCTGAAATAATTTAGATCATAAAGATTTACGATTTACAGAACACCTTCCTCGGATCTGATTTCCATTGACAGTGTATTTTTAAACACATACAGGTGATACTGTACTGGGAATAGAGAGACTATTGGAGGAGACTGGCCATCATCTTTTTGCCTTTGATAAAAGGATTCCAGAGTTTAACAAATCAGATTATCAGGAACTTCAGAGTCATCTTCTGGTCTGAAGACTTCTTGACAGTCATTTGGACAAATATGTAGAAGAAAACAGATTTTTGGTTAAATTCTATTGTTCTTTTGGATTAGTTTTAGGGCAGTGAGCATCTCCAGAATACTCAATTTTATAAAATATAATGTCAAGCTCACTAATCACTTGCCATTTTTTACGTATTATCCTTCAGAACACTCATCTAATATCTCTGCATAAACCTACTTCTGAGTATATTTGTATTTATTCTTTGCTAATGGAATTAATTGCAATATGCATTCCCTATTGTACACAACTTATATGTTCCTTAAGCACTACAAAACACATTGTCTTTTCCATCTTTGAGTTACTAAGTGCAATATAGGGAAAGTATTCAGATTCAGAATCACACAGGTCAAAATCAAGATCACCATGACATGTTTTATCTTCCAATTAAAAAAGCCAAGTAACACTTATTGATAGAAGTGGGAACACAAAAAAAAGTTCAAAAATGGAAATACGTGAGCATAAGCATGTAGTCAAATTTCATCCCATTTTAAAATTTCTATCACCCCTACATGCCAGAAGAGGTTGACTTGCTCGTGTAAAAGTAGAAGAATATTAATGGTCACTAATGATTTTTTTTTTTTTTTTTTTTTTTTTTTTTTTTTTTTTTTTTTTTTAAATTCCTGAGCACGAGAAAACCCTGCTCTGGTTATACAAATGCCTTCCATTGAATGCATATTTATTTAGTCTCTGACATGTAAATTATTCTAATGGGACAATGTTCTTTCAATGCAGTGTGTTGAACATTCCAGCTTTCTGAAAGTGAAATGCCATTGCTGTTCCTAATTAAGCTGTTTTCCTTTTAAGTTTTCCAGAGGATGATGTGAAGGATGGCAATATTGATGAAGATTAATTGGACTGAAACTAACAGCGATAAAGCTTTAGATAAGGTTATTCTGTTGGGTAGCAAATGAAAATTACAGCAATTTAAAAGCTGAATACTTAAAGTCTTCACATTCTTAGCATTAAAATGGTGTACAATGGGATAAAAAAAATCAGGAAATACACATATTTCAGATATTGGTTATGTTGGCACTCCTTCACCAAATGAAAGAACAAAATGAAAATGCAATGTCAACTCCTAAATAAATAAATAAAATCTATTATGTTAATGGATTATTTTGCTTTGTCTGGGAACTTGATAGACCTATGTAGCTAATATATTAAAAAAAAATAATAATACAGTGAACACAATTTTGTTCAAGCACTCTCACTAGAGTGCTATAAGGATACCAAATAATTCCAACTACTTCAGAAAGACAATTTTCACAACAGAAGAACAGATAACTTCTTGGGTTCTTGAGGCCAGTGATGTCCAGTGGACTTCACCTACACAAAATTTTAGGCTTGTCAAAATTCAGCTGATAGTAGGATTGATAAAGGGCTATGGAAAACAATCAACAAATATCTAAGCCCAGATGATGTTACATTTTGGAGTAAATAATTCAAAATCCATCAAAAAAATTGATTTTCCAGATGCTGATTAGTGTTTCATTAAGATAAAAATAAAAGCCTACTCACAATTTACTCAATACGCTTTTTTTTACATAACTCTTGGTCAACAGCAACTATAGCACAATATTGCCACTTCCTAAACCCTGGCTAGCAAGTTCTTCAAGAACGATCTTCTCAACACCAGGCAATGAACCACAACTGCATTTTTATCAAGAGATTTAGAAACAAACAAAGCTGTGTAAGCAGTAAAGATACAGTTTTCTGAGAAGTCAGAGTAAGTCTATTCTGCCATCCTGTGAAGTCATAATTATATACACATCTGGGGGCACAAATAAGGATATAAAGAAAAGAAGCAGTTGAAAACTCCAAGCGTTTATGTTTCACAGTTGCTCAACTGAGTAACTCATTTTCCTGAGTGTAATCTCACACTGTAACAAGAGCAAAACCAGGGCAGTTACCCAGAAAGAAATGAAACCATTGCAAAGGTTTTGTACAAGCATTTTACACTGGCAACGCAGAAACCAAAGTACCAGGCACATCTGCTAGCGGTTCCTTTATCTTTAGGTATGAATTATAGCACACATTTCCTCCATTAACTAAGTCAGATGGTATTGAACTATATATAAGTCAGTATTGCAACTTCATTAACCTCCTCTTGCTCCAACAGTCTCACAGTCTGACCAGTTAAATAAATCTGGTTTCACATTTGCAACAGTTCTGCAGAGCTATGGCTTTAGTGTTTATTTCCTCCATATGCACAGGTAGAGAACCTAATCAATCAAGTGACATACAGAGATCTTACATGTTTATATACTCATTATGTTAATACTCATTTCATACTTAGTTCAAGTATTATGAAAATCAATAAAACCATTTGTTGTGTATATTTCCTTGTGAGTAGTGAAAATACCGTGACTAAAAATCCTCATATACTGTGTACAGATGCAGTTCATAATGCAGAGATATTATTTACTACCCAGAAATAAAATAATAATAATAAAAAATCTTTACAGTCACATTTTTATTATGGAAACACACAATACAGCCTGTAAAGTTGCAACACCTGCTTATACCCATAAAAAAAAAAAAAAAAAAAAAAAAAAAAAAAAAAAAAAAAAAAAAAAAAAAAGGAATTTTTTACTGCCTAAATAAGATGTGAAGATGTGTATCTCCCAATTTTCAGCTTTCTCACTCACACACAAAATTTCTGTAATTACAATAGCTGCCATCACCATCAGCCATCCATTAAGAAAGAAACTCTGTCTCAGTCGCCCTGAGATCTGGATGTCTTCATAATGCAGCACCGACGGTTTAGCACAGAGCCATCTCAGAGCTATCAGATCTCCTCAGAAGGACCTGTGTGACAGGGACGTGTCTCTATTGCACAAGACAGAGCAGAACCTAAAAAGCTCAGCAGTACGTGGCACTCGGCACCAGCCTCCAGCAAGGAGAATGGCTGGCTATGAAAAGGCAAAATGGCTCAACACAAAGTCAGTGCCAGCCATGTCCAGCAAATCTTAAAATGCAAAACCTGTTGTTGTCTCCTTATATTGATTTTTTTTTTTTTTTTTAATGTACACAAGTAAAGGAGATCCTTTCTTAACTTGTTAAATAAGCTAAACTCCATAAGAGAATGTTCAATGAGTTTCCTCGGAAAGACGAATATTTCCTGAATATCATTAAGCAGAGCACAGAAATACAGAAGCAACCATTTAGCATTATAAAGCTCCTACTCTGTTAAGCCTCTTGAGACTTACAATTTTCAAACAAAAAGATTTCTCCACTCTCACAAAATCCCAAGCCAGAATACAAACAAAACAAACAGCAGACATCCATGCATTCAGATCTCCCTCAGATACTTGTCATTTACAATTTACATGCTATTGAAATTCATGCAAGAAAATGAAATGGTGATTTAGTATGTTTGCAAGTCAAAGGCGAAAACCATTTTTTTCCTATCTGCCCACTTTTCTCAACTCTTCCAGAATCCTACTGGAAACCATGTGTACGCCTTAAGCCTCTGTGAGGATTTAGCTTTCATGAACTGTTATGTTTGGAAAGATACAGCATCTTTAGTTTTGAGGAGCTGGAATCTTCCCTATTCCACATCACATTAGCAACCAGTTACAATCAATATTATCCATGAAAAAGAATCGGAAAAGTCAGAAATTTAACTACACTTCAAATTAAGTAACTTCACATGCTTTATAGTCCATACTTGTAGCTGAAAAAGAAACTGCTTTAATTTCTAAAGCCATCCATGCCACTACGTTCTTTGACTTTTAAACACAAATGAATCACGTAATCTTTGACAAAGATACCAAAACATAATCTTTGACACAAAGAGATATCTTCGTGCAGTGTTCACTTTGGTAATTCTTTTCTTAACACAGTAGGTAGGTAGTAATCAGATGAAAAGTAAGTTCTGAGTTGTGGTCCAGCTGCCTACATTTTCCCCAAGGCCACAGTTCATGTTAAAAGCTGTATTTAAATTGACACTTACCCATGTTCTCCACGTGTTTCCAAGTCTTTGGCTCAAGTGCAATGCTCATGAGATGCTGCAATGTCATTATGAATGTTTTCTTATTAAATTAAAGACCAATCTTAAATTAAGATCCTTTTTAATTAAAAAAATAATAATAATTGGGCTATCCAAGCCCTGATTTCACATTACTAACCGATTTCAACACCACACCTTCCATCAGGTGTGCAGGACAGAGAAATTCTGGCATCTTTATTTTCAGGGGAAGTTCAGCTACCCCTTCACAATTTAGCAATACCGAAGTGTTTCTATTATGATTACCAGGATATGACACACACAGAAGCCTCCTTCTCTTTCTTCTTCTACTTTAAGTTGCAGAGCTCCCTTTGATAGAGATGCTGGCCAGTGATGTTCAGCAAAACAAGCAACCTGAGTGCCAAGGAGCTGTACAGGCAGATCTCATTTGTATTGATGGAATCACATGCTGAAAATGCCTCCAGCTCAGCTTTGGTAATTTACCTCTACTGATGCAATTTAGTTGACTATCAGTACTGCCTTGACTTTTTTTTTTTTTTTCCCATGTAAACAATGTAATTACTCTACAAAATAGAAAATATGTAAATGCTATGATTTAACTTTACACAGCAATTCTGTACAAAGTTATACTATGTCCCAGAAGGTTTTGCCACTAGATCATTATTTACTGATGGGCTGTAGGGGAGCCATAGACTATAACCTCCAAAGGCACAAAGATGAATATTTAATCCAGGGTTTCTGCCCATTAATATTTTATTAAAGCCCAGCTATTTTCCACCATCCTGAAAATATTCTATTCCATTAATGATAATTGTGAATCTCAATGGGTTTGGGTTTTAGCAACTTCTGGATATTGCAGTGAAATAATTCCTATGCTGGTCATTAATAGCAAAGATGGTACTATTTGCAGCTTCAAACCCCAATACTCATTTGTGAATAATTTTCTTTTATCACAATCATTACAGCATAGGACTTGGGTTCAGAGGTCACAATGATAATAGTTTGGTGTTTGTTGGTTTTTTTTTTCAAGTACCAAAAGCAGCCCTGAAGCTTCAGTTGCTTTGTAGTGTGAGAAATAAGGCGCTGGCCCTTCCTCTGAGCCACCTGCACCAAATTTTACAAATGATAGCTGCTCACTCACCCAGGTAACACTAACTGGATATCAAATCCTGTTTTTTCTGGCCCCGTGCAAAACAACGTACATGATGATAACACTAGCAACAAAGGAATGGGCACTAAATTGGATTTTCTAGTTCAAGCTCTGTAGAAAAACCTTTCCCTGTGCTTTTCTATGACTGGAAGACTGATCACAAATGGCTTTATTGAATGTCTTTCAGAGATATTTGATTATCTAAAACATTAAAACTAAACAAGGCAGATTATTGCCTTGGGAACAACAATTTTCCATCTTTACAGAGGTACCAGAAACAGAAATGCACTTTTTGCCAGTCCTGCCTGTAGGACTGGGATGGAAAGAAAATTGTTAAGCAAGTGTTCAAGACCAGTACACACAGAAAACAAAAACAAACAAAAAACAAAACCCCACAAACAAACAAAAAACAAACAAACAAAACGACCAAACCTTCCTTAAGCCATTAAGCTGCAGAAGAATTTGCACTAAGAAGTTTTCTGCTATTCTTTTTAAAAGCACTTCTATACAGTGTAGACAGCTGTTTAGTGATTGTAATGGACTAACCAAGATCTGTCTACTGAGAGATACAAACCCAGCTCCATGTGCTGCCTCAGAATCTGAAACCTTTTCAAAGAGACAGATTCATCAGCTAAACCCCAAAGCACCCAGTATGGTATCCTTTAACTCCTCGCAAGACCAGTTTAATTTACATTTTTCACTCACTGGTGTAAACCACAGAGACATCTAAGCTACATTTGATGAGCAAATGTTTGTCATCCCGGTAGCTTTTGATCTAAAAATATACGTTAAAAAAAAAATGTTCAATTTCATTTACATTCATGCTTACCTGTCACTTGGAAGGTTATTAATGCACATAAAATCAAACACATTTTGTTTTGAAGGCTAAATCTTCAAAAGTGTAATGAGTGCAGAAGTTACATAATTGATACACATGTTCATTAACAAGCTTATTTTAGCAGCAGATTTTACCATATAATGTTTCTATCCAAGTAACAGAAACAGAATTTGTTACTTTCTTTTCCTGTGAGAATATTATTATTCAAAAACATGCTTTTAATGAAATATATACACTTATATATCAACATATTTTGGCTATTATGTGTGTCTACAAAACACAAATTAATACATGCATCTAATTTCTATATGCAAAAGGACCCCCATGTACTTCTCACTTTGCACCATATGGTCCATTTATGTGCAAGATTAATCCCATTCTAAAGGTATATAATAACACATTTGTCATCGCTCTAATGTTTCATAGAGGTTTGCAACACTTTGGTTCCACTCCATTGCTAAATCTGCTCATTTTTTCGACTGCAGTTTTAAGTTCCACCTGACAGTACAGATGTTCAGGCCTTGATACTGTGCTCACTTCAGTAAAGAAAAGCTTTCATCTGCCTAAATGAACTAGGTGAGTCCATCTTCATCATCCTTCAGAGTGCAAACTGTCCTTCCCTCACTAAAATTTTGAGTTCCTCCCTGTGTTTCACCATGTGGTGAGTAGAAGCTTTGCTTCAGAAAGCTTTCATTTTAACTCTTCTGAAAATATTTTCACTTTGCAATTAAAGCATTCGTACATTTCCTTGAGAAATTCTTCCATGTAAAACCCATTTTCTTAATATTTTTCTTTGCTATTCTTGCATTATTTCTACACCTAATTCCAGTGTCAGTAAAAGGAAGATTTTTTTTTTTTTCAAGAACAAATAAAATATTCTTTTCCCCTTCTCAGTCACACAGAGACACAAAAATAAACTGACAAGTTGTTTTCAAAAAGAAACAAGTGACAGAGGAATTTTTTTTTTTTTTAACCTAAGTACATCACTAAGGGAAGAGAAGATGGAGAATGAACTGCTATGTATTCTGTCTCATTTCAGGTTTCAAAATGTTTTGAGGACAGTGACTATGACCAGAAGAGTGTCAGCAAGACAGGTTGAAAGAGGTAGGTAGAAAATTGAAAAAAGTACAAAAATAAATCAAACATGCAGGGACTTTTGTGTACTTTCATCACAAATCTTGCTATATTCAGCACAAAATGGTCCTAAACAGCAGTTCTGATGTAATGGCTGATCAGTTTAATAGATGGTAAGCATTTTGCCCTGTTGGGATGAGTGACATACAGGCTCTTTTATTCCAGATGAGAGCTGTATTTTTCCCCACAAAAAAGACTTGCACAAAACCCTGTGTGTTTAGGCAGACTCTTAAGTGTGATGGTCTATTAATTATTTAGACAAGGTAGGAAGTTATTAAGGGTCGCATTAAATACTGTCAACCATGCAAGTGAGAGCAAAAACATACGCGGAGGCTTTGACTGATGATAGGTGGCAAAGGCCCCACATATATTCATGAAGAACAGACTTGATAATGGCAAAAATGATCATTAATTAAGGCAGAGAACTGAAAGATGCATATCTAGAATGTCATTAACTACAAAGCCTGCATGGGGTGAAGTTGAAAGATATACATATATCTAGAGCTAATGGTCTATGGCTGGCTTCTAAAGATCTTCTCCCTGATAAGGGTTTTGCTTCTGAAAGATAAAGAGTGACAAGAGATAACTCACTTGATGGGGCACTTATCAATTTACATTCTGGCTTGGACTACAGCAGAAAATAAATGGGGAAAGTGTATAACAAATTTGGGGGTACATTTAAATGTTCTCCTACTAAGAGATTTCTTTAAACATTCGGACTAGTAAGTGCCATTATTTCCATAAGTGAACATGCCCTACACTGTCTATTACACTTAGTTATTTCTGTCATTTTGTGTGCTCTGGCTTGAAATGTTACGGATTTGTGAGAGAAGTTTCCTCCACTGAAAAAAAAAACAAACAACAAAAAACAAAACAAAAACAAAACAAAAAAAACACAACAAGCTTATCACTTATTTTACTAAGATGCAAATATCAAGTTCTATAGATACATGATAATAGTGAGAATGTGGCCATAAATGTGTAGCTTAGTTGTGGATGAAGATTACCTTAACATTAATAAAAGTAGTATTTTACACTAAAATGTCTTCATGCAAAAGCACATTCACCTTGAAGACTTATTGCTCACAAAATTCTTGTCATACAGTCATATTACCCTTACACTTTTTACGTGTTTTCATCTACATTTTTCAGAATAATGACACAGAACTTTAAGAAGTAGTTCTCCAAATCTAGTATTACTGGGCAAAATAGTGCAGAATTAAGAGAGAGAAAAAAACCCACTTATTTAAAGAGCTAACTGTTCAAACAAACAAATCCCCCAAAGCCCCACCCCTTTTGTGTGCTCGTGCCCATTCAAAAGATGCTAAAGATCATGTGAAAAAAGTAAATGACATTGAGCTGACTTTTAGGTAGACTGCAAGCTGCTTGAGGAATCCGAGGTTGACGCGGTTATTCGATTAACACCTGTATCATTCATCTATGCATCAAAATCCTTTTAGGTGTACAGAAATTTTAACCTTTTTTATGCAAGAATGAGATATTGAGTCATGTTTTCCTGAGACACATAAAATCCCTTTTTTATATAATTTACTTACATATCTCAAAGAAAGAAAAATGTGCAAGATAATGACAAAACAAGCAGTATTTTATATGACTGTTATAATCTACACATATAATGAAATGGTATAATTTATAAAAAAATATGTTAATTCTACCTCACAGATCTAGGTCTAGTAGGAAAATAAGCAAATCTCTCCACATTTTTCTACCAAGCCATAATATCTCTCTTACTCCTCTGCAAACTCTCAACACTTACATTAGCACTCCTCAAGATTGTTAACAATGGTTAAGAATGAGAGTCTGTATGTCCATGTCCTAGGGTGACACAATTACTCCTAATTTCCTTAGGTTAAATTCTAATTAATAAAATTGGGGGGGGGGGGGGGGGGAAGGAACAAAAACTCAAAAAAAACAGCACCAAAACAAAAAAAGTGACCATTCTGTTTGGAAAAGGTTACTCATGTGTTAAGAGAGTTAATTTCAAAATTTCAGAAACGGAGAAATATTTCTATAACTAATTATTGGTGCTTTTTAAATTTCTTATTTATTTCATATTATTTTTAAAGCTCATTCTAGATACTTTTAGTGGCACCTTAACCTTTCTAAATAAAGATCTTTAAATATATATATGTATAAAGGTAGACATAAAAAAGAACAGATGTTTCAAATGTTAAAGCCAACAAAATTCCCAGTCCTCCCTCTAGAAAGCTCTATCCATAAAGAAAAATATGTTTACTTAAAATAAACATGGTCAAATTGGACTATGGGACTGATGTTGACAAAAGCATCTTTATCTGAACCTGGAAAAATACAAATCCTAGCAGTCATCACTGAAACTGATGCCAAAATTGAGGCACAATTATAGGTTTAGGTGAGTACACAAACAAGTATTTTCCCCCTGCCCTCCTCTCTAGGAACGCAATGGGAAACAAAAATCCTCAAAACCTACAAACAAACCCAATCCCAAATCAAAAATGTAAGTAGTGTGCTAAAACCTCTGAACTGCTGTAAGGATGCAATCACTGAGCTTCTCTAATAGTTTCAGCATCACACAGAAGCAAAGTATAAATATAAAGCACTGAAGACTTCTTTAATATAACTAAAAACCAGGTGCAACGCAGAAGGACTAAACTGACACTATAAAATAAAATCAGGAACAGGTTATCACGTCCCTCTCCAGAATGCACATTTCCTTAAGCTGCAGATAAGAATCAGTGATGTTTTTCCCTCACAAATCTCGGGAGCAGAGAGGGCCAGAGCTCTCGTTACACCGTTCATCACCGATATGAAGTTCGCTTGTTGGAACAAAATATTGCTTCTTATCTGCCCTGGATATGCATATGGGCAGATCTGCTGCCCTCTCCTATCTCTGCTTAATACGGGAATAAGAAATACTGACTTCTGCATCACCAGTGGAGCTTTAAGCAGGGACCTGCTGAATGGTTGTGGAGCACAAGATAAAACCTAATTCATTTTGGGGGGAAATTATCAATAAGAATTCTACCAGCCATAGACAACACGTCTCAACACTCCCAGGAAAGACTAATACACCAGAGAATACAGACTCACATGCCTCCAAGCCAGAGCAAGGAAGATGCATCCGTTCCTTGCTGACAGCTGCTAGAGACCACCAAAAACAGAGGAGAGATTCATTGAGGCAGATCCTGCCAGTGAGATTCTATGACATGAACAGCTAGCCCATACCAGAACCAGATAATTAGTATCAAAATTTATACCTGAAGCATTATTCTTTCTCTTTTTAAAATCAAAACTCTTGCACAGTAAAAAAAAAAAAAAAAAAAAATACCAAGTAGGCAGAGGTTTCAATGAACCACCAGGGATCATTTATATTTGCCTCCCCATTTGAAAGCTGAAATATCAAGTCTTAACCAAACCAGTGCAACTCAGTTTTATAGCAGAAGTTTAGGTACAGAGATATCTTCTTTTCAAGGAAAAATGAACATTTTGACCTCGAACTGCAACTCTGTAACCCAAATATTTCAAGAACAAAAATGCAAAGATTTTATCAATCTCGTATTCGGTTCTGTATGAACAAGTAGTGTTGTTAATGGTCTATGTTTAATACATTATTCAACAGTAAAATATAAAAATAAAATGAGAGATCAGGCGGTGTTTTTCTCCAGACGCATACAAGGCACAGTGCAACGTGACCTGCTGCCCACACAGCAACTCCCTCAGGACCGGGGCCTTTTCTCTGGTTTCACAAATCTGAGCACAGATTTGACCCCTGGCACCAGTGTGGATTCCCAGGCACCTCCAGCAGCTCAGGGAGCAGGCTGTAACATTCCCTGACCACAGCCCAAGGGCGCAGGCTGGCCCTGACCCCGGCAGCACGATGACCGCAGCAGCTGCCCTGCCCTGTGGCACACGGCTGCTGCTTCTCACCTGCTCTCACCTTTAGCTGCCAGTGATGCACCAAGTACAAATTTTCAGCACAGGAAGACAGAGAGCAGGATCCAAGCAGCAAAACACAACAGTTAGAGGAATTTCTTTATCTTACCTATTACACTGGAGTCAAGAGATCAGCCACCCGTTCCACCCGGCACAAACTTTCCGTAGCTGTTAAGAAAAAGAAGCGGCTGCACAGCTGTTGCTTCACAGTCCTGACTGCAGACATACCAGCCAAGCCATAATACAGCTAAAGGGATGCTTAGCATTTGCCAGCTTGGTTACAGACTACATTATTCACCCCCTCTGGTGCTTCCTGAAGCTGAAATACAGTTATGTACCCACAGATGTATACAAATAGATGGTTCAGCCAACTATTTATTTGAAAATGTTCTGTTTCAAGCAAACAGAGAGGTAAAAACTGTGCAATCAATTCCTTTCCTACTTATTCAAGCACTATGGAAATATAATGCATTATCAGCCTGCTCTGAGCATAAAAAAATTTCTTGGATTCGTGCTGTCAGTAAGTGGCCCTTTGAGGATTTGGGTGTTCCCCCTCCAGATATTCTCCTTATTCTTCTGGTTGATCTAAATCTTATCAATTTCTACCTCCTGAAGTAAAAAGCAGTCGAACTCTCAGACAGCCTGTGGTTTGCAAGATTGAGGTAGAGGGAGGATGACAGTCTGTCTGTCTCAAAATCTATTTCTGAATTCATTTATGAGCCCTCATAAAAGATGTAAGAGAATTATGAAGGCAGAGAAATAATGAAATAGATGTCTTTTCCAAACTGGTCTCACTATCCCACCAGGTTCAGATATCTGATTTCCATTGTGACACACTTTCTTCCGCATTGATGAATTTTAATTTCTGTTGCTCTAGGGTAACACTTCAGGAGCAGTGCGAGTGGTCATTATATCACACACATATTAGAGTCTACCTCTCTTTAAACTAGATGCCTGAATTAATAAGGTCCTTTTCCTGTACTGTGCTGCCACACTGGCAAATACTTTCTGACTGAGTAAAACTAAAGTGAAAAAAGTGCTTTCCCAGCTGTCTTGTGAAGTCAAGATCAGAGAACAGCGTGCAGCCTTTTGATATTTCACGTCGGCTTGCGCATTCTCCATAGCTTTCCATATTGCCAGTGGAGACCTCATTCTGTGACAGCCTTCGACTTGACAAGGGGGCAGAAAAAACTCCTGCCTGTCCCCCAGCACACCCCACCCCAAACAAATCACAAGGCACCACCATAACCATTCTAAAAAAACATGTTATTTCTGCCGAGTACAGATTTAGCCTAGTGAGGGCCAATTCGCCCTGCTTGATATACACGCACGAACATTTAGGATGATGTTTCAGCATTCATAACTGCACTCACTAATGTTTTGACCCCTACAATTTTACCTGCCCTCTGCTTTGAGGGTAGGGTATAATCAACTCCAAATATGGGACCTGATTTATTATTACTGGTTTTGAAAGGTGGGTTGAAGTATAATGATGTTTACCTTTGGCTGGAGATGGAAAACTGGACATCAACCAAAACAATGCACGAATCACTGACAACAATTTAGTTTTGTTCTTTACTGCAGAGTAACAATTTTACCACATGCTGAAAATGTTGCAGTACAAAATATATAAAACACCTTTAAGAGGCTTTTAAGAGCAATAAATAAAACACTATTTCCTTACAAGTAACTAGCTTATATTTATATATCATACTTCCTATTTTTATATCAAGGAATCAAAAGGCATAATGGTGTACCAAATGGTACAGAGCTGAATACCATCTGATCACTATCCCAACATATGAACTCAAACGTCAGTGCAAAAAAAAAAAACCAAAAAAACCCTGCATGCCCATTTTATTATGGTACAGTGATATCTTCATGAGTTGTCAAGAGCAAAACTGTCAGTCAACATCACTGAGGTATTCAAAGGACTCATTTGCTTGGGTAAAATGCTGCTCTACAGTTCTCTGAAACACCCTTTCAAAATATAGCTTGGGTATTCCAGCCCAGCAATAAGTTTCTACATAAAAGTATGTAAACAGTGCAGAAGCTGCTAGCAATTTTGCTTTCTAAGTGCTCAGTCAATACTGCCTGATAAGATCACATCAGCAACTCGGCCAGCTTTTCAATATGAACCAATTCTATATCTTATCTTTTCCCAGGTGTCTGGCTGTGATGCCAAGTGAAAGGGTGATGAAGAACTCAAAACATGAGAAAAATGAAAGATGCCTGAAAACTTAATTAGCAATCAGAAGTCCATGGATAACTATTTAGTGGAAATATGTAAGACCTGGCAAGATATCCAGGGGTTCTCCTATTTCAACATAAAAAGAGACACACTGGCAAGGGGAAAGGAAGGTCTAATATCTAAATATTTTCCCAGATTTGTAGACAAACTCTACCCCACCCCATGGTGGGTTTGCCAGCCTGGCCTGTGCTTGAAGCCACTGCTCTGTTCCACCCATCTCACTCACGCGCATACAAACACACCCCAAGTGGGCATGTCTGCATAGGAAATACCTCCCCAGACCTGTGCCAAGCTCAGTGTGCTTATTCGGATACATTTCTTTAATTAGAAGAGCTCCATCTTTGCTGCAGATGAGATATGACTCAGTTTTGGAAGACAGCATATAAGGGGGAGAGGGAAAAGAAAGTAAACAACCATATAGGGAAGAGGTAAAAAAAAATAAAATATTTAGAAATAATTTCTGAAAAATAGATCTTTCAAGGCAAATTAAAGCACTGTATCAGTTAGTGTTATTGAACCCACAAGACAAAATTTGCCCAAACCTGCACTGTCAGTTCCCTTATATAAATAACTTCTGGAGCATCTATCAAGGTTCTTGGAAAACAGATAACATTGTTTTAAGACACAGTATCCTGATTTTGTTTTTTTCAGGTAGGATTGAAGAGACAATACTAATATATTCTTGGTAAAATGCACACTCTTAACTTTACAATTCCCAAATTTCTTACAGTTTCTAGAAACTTACATGCCAAACATTTTTTGGTTTTTAAAATGTCTACACATTTTTTTTAACTTCTCTTTAATTAATATATTAACAGTACCTAATTGCAGCAATGTTTTAAATTTTATTCATTTCCAGGTGACAGCAAGGAACAACCAGAAAAGGAAGTTATGTCTGAATAATCTATTTACCCTGCTGTTATTTGTGTTCTCCATCTCTCTCAGAACTGGAACTGTTGGCAGGTTTCTGGAAAATGAGTTTTGTAGTATGCAGCAAATACTAGAAAGACAGAAATGCATTAAGGTTTGAGACTGACAGACAGCTGGCTGGATTTATAGGGAAAGTAAGTATAGTGGTTGTAGCATCTATGTGAACTTAATAGCAGAAAAGTGAGAGTCATGGGACATCTGGGATCAGATCAGGTTCTGTCAACCAGAAGATGATATTACACCTTTAAAGCCATCGGGGCTCCCGGTCTGGTAAGGAGACAGAGGATTTTAAAATTAATCTGTCTAGCGTTAAGGGAGCCCAAAGGATTTGCAAAATGGCATCAGTTTAGGATAAAGTTCAGCCTGCTCTGCCTGACTAGTCAAGAACTAGGAGAATGCAGTGAGAACATGCAAGTTCTTTTCTCTTCATATATATTCCAATTTTTCTTATGTTGGTCTTCAGTATGAGCATACTTAGTATGGATTGGCACGCCTACAGCTTTTTAACGCCATTCCTACTCTTTGTAGCTCCAAAGTCACCTAATGAAAAAAGGACACAAGTGCAAAACATCCTCTTGCATTGGCTGATATGAAAGTGTACTGAGGAACAGAGGTTTTCATACTAATGATGTCACCTCATTTACTTTATCACGGAGTCATTGCTACACTGGGTTTGTTCCATTACACCAATGATTTTAATTGCAGCTGCCAAGGTATGAACAAAGTACTCCTCTTCTTAGGGATTTACATTTCAGGGAAAAGGTAAATTATATAAAACACAGAAAAAGGAAAGCTGGTAGAATTAATAAGACAGATTACCCGTGGAATATGGTCTCCAAATAATTAATTCTACAACTTCAATATTGGAATTAATTATCTTACATGAACTTCCAAAATTATCTTCATTTTTTGACCCTCACAGAGAGTGAAAAGCCCTTCCTTTCTGTCATATATTTGAGAGGGTCCTTTAGGATATTGGAATTTGCATAGATTCCACATAATTTTTTCTTGCCAACTAGTTGTTTAAATTTTAAGTCTGTTACTGATGACTTTAAACACTTCTTAATGTTTCCTTTGCTGAGAGTTTGCATGCATGGACAAGGTATTCTTAGATATTTTGCCTTTTCTTTAATGATTTCTTGCTATACGCAAATTTCACAACACACTTATTTTCCTTAGAGCATCTAATTTAGTATCAGTGAACAGCATCCAGCATGTGTAGTGATTACTGTAGGTCTCTATTTCAAGTGGTCCCAATGATGTTCCTTGCCCCTCTGTCACACTCCAGCTCTTCTGCAGGCAGCATAACTTGGCAAAAGTAAAAGAGAAATGCTGAAAGAGCTCCTCTACTTACTCCTCTGTGAAGCAGGGTAGGAACTGCTTAAGAAGTGTCAGAACTTTCCCTACAAAGGTACTGGAGTTCTTGGGGAGCCTATTAGACCCAAACATAAGACATTCACTAAGAATGACACAGTAAAGATAACACCAGGTATGATCACAAAACCAAGTAAATGCTTTTCTGTAATTAACACAGAGGCAAGGACACTGCTGATTATCAGAGGTAAGACAGCCAGGTATCTGACAGGGAATCTATACCCCGAAAGGAGGAAAAAATCCACAAATTAAAGTTGAGAAAAGAAGGATCAGGGAATGTTCTTAAAGGAAAATATATTGAGAAGGGAACTATATCATAAAACAACAGAATTATCACATAAAACAACAGGAAAACTGTAGATCTTGGACTTTGCTTTAAGAACGAAAAGAAAAAAGCAACACTGGGCATGCAAATTAAAGAGCATTAGTTTTATCCCAGTTGAGCAAAACATTATACCTCAAAACTTGTGCATAAAAGGCAGAAATAGAAGTTAATAGAAGTTGGTAAATTTGTGTAGAAGTTTATTGAAAATAGATTGTTCCAGAGTAATGCAAGGATGGTTTTAATAAAAGAGAAAAATTTAATAAATTCAAATAAATTTAATCTAAACTCAAATAAACTACTCTATGTCCAATATTGTCCTACTATGCAAAGGATGAGTTCAGGTGTAAAAGACAGGTTTTAGTACAAGAATTGCAAACTGTGCAAAGCATCAACTAAAGAAAAATAAGAGTAATATGCACTGGACTCAAATTTGTTCAAGTATTCCCACAAGGATGAGTCTCAGAAGTAAAAAATTGTTAACAGTAACAATTCGGTAGAAGAAAAACTGACTGGACCTGTAAACTGTGTTGGTCAGGGGAAATCACAAAATAAAATTAGGCATAAAGATGAGTAACTCACGGGAATCATGGGACCAGTAATATTGTGATGATACTCAGAGAATGTGCAGGATCTTTCATTCACCAATAAAAAGAATTTACTTTTAGATATGAATTATTTGGATGTGACAGAAGAAGACAGACTTGGATTTCTTTTTCAGACTGATTGACTGAGCTATTAATTCAGTTTAACTGTGGGAGAAACAAATACAGTCTTGTGAGGTGGCAGGTGATGTATTTCCATTTTATGAAGTATCATTAATGTCACGGTACAAAAGTCCTTGTGAATCAAAGCAGCTTAAAACAGTGACATCTACTCTGCCCACAGCACTGAGATAATGAAAATGTGCCTCTTAGAAAGCAGAGAACTTAGTCAACCACTGCACTGCCACTTTTCAATGAGTAACAGAATCATTAAAGCTAAAGATGATAATGCAATATATTCCTGTGCCTGAAGAAATTCCTTGCACCAACTGGAGATCACAAACAATTCAGCTGTTGTGAAGAAGCACAAGCTTCAACCAATTGAAGGCAACTGGACAAAGTTAACCCATTGGGCGGCTGTTTTGTGCCTGGTGCTTAGGATTTGAAGACAGAATTGCTAATGAAGCACCTCTACCTCAGTGGCAATCCATCATCAGCTAACATATCTAATGGCTGTCCTTGTATAAAGCTCGTGTTGCATTTTTGAAGACTGTATAAAGGACTACAAGACTATAAATGTAAGGTACCCAATCAGGTATTTCTTTGTTCCAATGTTCCATGTGTAAATAGATCTCTCTCTGTATGCTCATTGCATATTCCCTGGTCTCCAGGGCTGTATGCTGTTACCTCAGAACTCCAAACTATTAAGAACAGAACCCAGTTAGAATGCTATATCATAGCAAAACAAAACAGGGTTATAATAATCACCACAATTAACCTCTGCCATTTGAGGTACAGCTTCTTAATATCTCATATTACAGTAAAGATTATTCCATTTTTGTTTTTCTATTAAAGTACTGCTTTGGAAAGGATACAACTCACCATGGCCTGGAAACAGGCATATTCTTTTTTCTTACCAAAAGAAAAAAGCACAGTATTTTCTGATTTTACACAAATGTTTTGAAGCCTTTCTATCTGCAGTTCCATGACAGCAGCTTCTTGTTGTTCAACATCTACTACCCCATGATGGGAAACAAACGTACAATTTGAAAATCCAAACAATTTCATTGTTTCTATCCTCCCATATGTGCATTTCTCAACAAGCTCTCAGCACTCAATCATTTTGCCAAAAGCTACCAGACTGAACAAAGTTTTGTCTCAGTCACCACAACAAAACAGGGGATTGTCCCAATCCAGGAACACATCCTAAACTGGACACTGGGCGGAGGGAGAGTTTCAATATAGCCAGAGTGAGATTAAGACAAGTGTGGTCAAATGCTGGTAACCAAAATGATAATTAACTATTATTTACTATCAAGGAAGAGAGCAAGGAGGAAAGATAGGAAAGGAGGAAAAAGCGAAGAATTACAGAAAGCAAGAAAGGCAATCATCACCACCAGGAATCTGCAGCACCCCATGAAGTGGGGAGAGCTCTGCCAGGATCCAACCAGTGGCAAGACAAGTTGTTTTCTTGCACTTTTCCACAGGCAGAAGGACAGAAAAACTGGCCAAAGTTGCAGCCACAGGCTTGACTAGGTTCTGCATATTTTTCTGGATCCTCTGTCAGAATCTAGCTGGGACAAGCTGACCTGAAGCCACCTGCAGTACTGGGGTACCATGTTTGAAAAGTCAACTAAAAACCCCTTCTGTAACAGGAGCAAGAAGCACAAGCTCAGCTTGGAAAGTCCTAACACTGATCTTGCATGATCTCTTAATCTGATTCTGTGTAATTAGAACATACTCTTCCCAAATACGTCTCCTTAGCTAATTATAGCAATGAAAAGGAAATCTCACAGCAGTCCAGAATCAGGCAGGGGAAAAGGAACTGCGGGTTTAATCACCAACCTAAAGGCAAAAGCAGTACATTATGCAGTATGATTTTGAAAGCAGTTCTACTGATTCCCTATCAAGGGTTAGATACCTGCAGTCACGTTTATCTATGGCATAAATCAGTATAGTTCAATGGAGATACCCTTGGGAAGAATTTGGCCTGTTTTAAGACAATTTAAATTTGAAAATTCATCCTGGAGTGGTTCAGAAAATCTCATTTTTGTATATTGTCTTTTTCAGCATTTTCTGCAAGATATGAAGGTAATGGCCAAACTCGAAGTCTTACAGAAGCATCACCATTCTAGATGCAACCTATAAACAAGCTCATGTACATAGGTCTGTATGGTTCTGTACGACTTTTTTTTCTCTGATAATGCCTTTTAAAGCTTTGGAAAATACATCATTATTCACCAGGTAAATCAGTATATTGATTGCAGAAGTACTTGTACAATTTTACCTGCACATTTAATCACACTATTATTTTTCTTTTCAATATATTTGACACATTGGGTGCGATACACAATATGTGGAAAATTTTGACTGGAAGAGGATGGAACAAAGAACGATTATTTTTTTTTTTAATATGGTACTTTCACATCAACTTTCACAAAAAACCAAACAAACTAACAAACAAAAAAACCCACCACCATGAATGCACAGAGGTTTTAAGGAAAAATAAATAAACAATAGCTCAAAAAATTTAACAAAATCAACTGGAGACCTTTTATGTGCTTGCTTGTTACTCCTCAGAGATACACAGTAGATATTCCAAAACTACTGTGAGCAGCAGAATAAAGAATTTAAGCTTCAGTAAAAAGTTAGGGCATAATCTCAACCTCAGTAAAGTCCAAGTGAGCAGATGAGGGGATGTGGGAGGTATTGAGACACTGTGCAGAAAAAATCTTTTGTGCAATTATGTGCATGAAAAAGTAAATTCCAAATTTTTGCCTGAAAGCACTTGGTATTGAGAAAAACTCTTCCAAAGCATCATTGCCACAAGTGTTTTTAGCCTTTCCGTCTCTTTCTGGCACAGCAATTGCCACTTAATCTCCATCTGCAGCTGTTGGGCTGCTTCACCGTCCAAACAACTGTCTGCAAGTCCCAGAAATAGTCTTTTTGTTGATGACCTGGCTTTAATCCTCTTCATCCTACTCCCACCAAAAACAAGTAAATGTCTGCAGCTGAAATTAAGCAAAACCAACTTTGCCTGATGAGAAGCAGGAGAAGAGCCCTGCAGTTTGGGGCTCATCAGCCAGTGCAAGTTATTAAATGTGCATCTGAAGGGAAGGAGGCGTCCAAGTGAGAAAGACACACTGCAGAACCTTTTTCCAAAGTGACCAAAAGGAGAGTTCCTTAACTCCTGGTCACAGGTCCCCTCTAACCTCCTCCTGGAAACATTAATGATAAAGGTGATAACGCTCGATGAATGCCTCGTAACCCTGAACATAACCTATGGATTTAATTCAACCATTCTTGTCTCTTCAGCTTTCTGCTGGAGTCTTGTTCAAGAGTTATGTTATCTTGGCTTATAACGCTGACCTCTGAAGGCTAGGGGCATGGAGTCAATCAATTTTTCATACTTGAAACCTACGTGAAAAGCTGTTTCATTATGTCTTGGTATTCACTTTTTGGAATACTTGCTTTGAATATTGCAAATGTGTTTTACTCAAAAGCACTGTGAAAAAAAAAATGGAGTTTCCAGCTGTAGTCATGTTTTAATCCCCTTATTTTAGCTGAGGGGGCGAGTGGGGCTGTGTGGAAAGGTGGTGTAGTATGTGGGGAGTGAATCAACAAAAAAACTCCTGACACATTCAATAGTAAAACATAAGTCTGTTGGTATACACAAATAAAGAATTCTTACTTTTTTACTTACAAATTGCCAAACTAATGTTGTGTTCTATTTTCATTCTCACATTTTGTGCATTACTTGAAGTCATAGGCAACAGAATAAAGAGGAGAAAAAGGCACCCAACAATTCACGTTTGTCTACCCTTCTCACAAGTCTCTCATTACGAGCAGCCCTTATTTCCACAGTATGTATTCTTATAGGTATTAATTAGTTTAAACATCAAAGTAGGCCATTAAATAGGTAGCCAATTAGATAATCTCCGTTAGAGGAAAATACTGCTGTTTAATTAGCTTGTTAAAAAACACCCCCATACACATACCCTGAGGATAAAACCTCCTGGATAAGAACAAAAAGATATTTAGCCACTACAGCTGCCAACTTTCACAGGTATACAAATGCCTTTCTCAGAAAGAATATGACGTAGAGTGCATTGAGAGATTTACTGCTCTTGAAGTCACAGGTTTCCAAAGTGCCTGACACCTGTTCTCTTGGCTACTATGGCTGAGTGCAAGAGAGCAGATTCTGGCCAGATGTGTATTGGAGGAGAGGAAATCCCTCTTATCCCTCTCCAAAACAAGATACTGAAAACACCAGCCACCTCTGAGCAGTCTGCAGAGAATCCAGCTTACCAGGCACAGATGCAGCTGTTCCGGTTGCTTCCTCGTCCCCATCGTCCCAAGGTACACATCTGCCCTTTTCCATCTCCTACATTCATTATTTTCAAAGGTAGATTTTAATTTTCCTCTTAATGAGGAAAAGTATGCAGAAGGATTCATTGACCCTTAGAAGAGCTTGTTCACTGTCAAGCCCAGAATCATTGCTTAGAAACATAATTTATTTCTCACTATATCTGAGCGGTGGCTAAATCCAGAGGAAACACCGAACAACAGCATTACTCTACAAAGTGAAATGAAATTTGCTAAATTTTATGTAGAACCTGGATATTCTTGCAAATGCTCTTATAAATTTATATTAGCAGAATAGTAGCAGAAACAATTTTTTCTACTTTTTCATGTTACCCATAAAATACAGCTCCATGAAGATAGAGACATCAGGCAGAAAGAAATCATAGCTACACTATAAACTTTCTAGACAAAAGGAAAACCTACAATCACAGAATCCTGAATTGGAAGGGACCCACAAGGATCATCAAGTCCAGCTCCTGACCTTGCACAGGACATCCCCCAAAATCACCCCATTGTGATTCAAATACAGATTATGTGAACCAAGTTTTAACACAAATTGGGATGGGATGAGAAGATATTTGTAGTCTGAATTGCACTTCATAAAGCAAATAGTTAACGGAATCTGTCAATATCAATAAAGATATTTCCAGAACACAAGTTCATAAAATCAATAATATTCTTAGTTTTCAAACACAAAAGAATAATATTAACAATGATAATGTTATAAATCTTTAGACAACAACCTAAAATTTCTTTTCAGCCACCAAAATCACTACCATTAATAATTTCAGTATGGAAATACCTTATGCTCCAGGAGAAATTCTCCCAACTGGTTTAATGAATTTTAACAAAACACGTGACTTAAACACAAGATGAAAACTCCCCATGAGCTTATTGTACTGTTGCCAAACAGTAATTCCCTGGCATTAGGTCTTCACCTAATTTTTGGGCAATCAGCAAACCTGCTTGGTGCAACAGACATCATGATCCTTGGCACCATATAAAATAAGGGATCTTAAAATGAGAGTTGAAACTCAGGCATCATAGGTAGGATTCAGTGCAAACATAGGTGCTTATCATTGTTTTAGCTGTCAAACAGCATCCCAGCTGCCTTCACCTGCTTTTCCAAAATGTGTGCCTTGTTTCATCTGTCAGCTCTGCAGTGATTTCCTGAATACTCAAAGCCTTCTATCTATTTAGGCAACTGAATCCCAAATGGCACCAAGCTCATAACCTACCAACTATCAGCTGAAGATCTACCGTGTGTGCATTTGATTTTGAGCCAACAGACATTACTTACAATCTCATCTACAGTAAAAGATTATCACCATATATTTTCCTTAGGCTGAAAGCATCCCCAAAACCTGAACATCCAAGGATAAAAAATACTGAGCCTGAAAGACCTGAAAGGCTGCATTCTCAGTTTTGTTTTTCAGAAAATAAAATTTTTCTTCAACACTTGCTTGAAGACCTACAGTAAATCTGCCCTGTAAATCTCACAAGTGGCGAGAAGGAATTGCCTTTGAAACTGAGGCATAGCTCATATCCTACTTAGCAATTCTATCCTATAAAATTGCATCAGGATGTCTCGTTACAGGCAATCTTTCAGCTGCATGCAAATACGATCTTGGCTTCCACAGTGCTTTACAAGCCTCACAGTACTACACACCATTTTACCAAAAAAGGGTACATTCCCAGCACATGGTGAAGAAAGAGCCTCCAGGCAGAAGGCTGCTTGATACAGACATTCTGCTTTTCCATGAGCGTATTTTCTTAGTTGATCATGGCATATATAATTATTACATAAAAGGGAAATATGCTCATACCAGCTTCCCGGTAAATGCTGATGTATTGCAACCAAGCTTGACAGAAGTCTGAGGGCATCAGGGACACTGAAGCAGATGATGTTTGTTTGGCTTGGCACCAGGCATGGACAGAGTCAGAGCCACCCACCTCAGCTGTAGTTCAGAGATGTGTGACACTGCTGGGAGCACCACACAGCCACTGGTGAGGGGAATCGAGAGGGATGGCAGGGCAGGGATGGGCAAACCTACAGCATTTGGGTAGAGAAATTAAGGTTATTGAAGGGAGAGCAGATCACAGAGGCTCCAACATAAAGTGACATGTTACACTTGTGCCAGACTATTAGTGAAGTCCAGCATCAGTGGATAAGACAGGCTGGGGCCTGCGCCATAGGAACAGCATCAACTGTGTGGTCAGGGCAAGACGCTACGAGACTTCACTAGAACGTCTCCCTGTGAGACTGAGTTCGGAGGAGCAAACTCAGGAGAACAGGACTAACAGGATTGCAGACTGGGTTTTTATCTTAATTATCACAACCAAGAGCAGTGGTCCTCTGCCCAGTTTTCAGTGTAGCTTCCCACACCCACCTCACTCCAAACAGCAGCTCTTACTTTTCTGGGGTACTGGGACTCCCAGCTCTTACAGAAGTCCAGAGTGAGCTGATCCCTGCTCCAGGTCATATTTTGTTCCAGTTATTTTTACCCAGTTATCTCCCCAACACAAAGACAAAGCAACCTGCATACTACCCCCCTCAACTATGTCATATGGAGGAAAAAAAAAGAAGGAAAAAAAAAATAGGGAAGATAATTCTCCCTCCTTCCTTACCTTACAGGAAACAAAACCGGGTGGTGTTAGGCTACATAGGCAGGAGATTTTCCTCTGCCTAGCAACTGCTGTTTTCCCCTCACAGCATATGTCCTTGTTTAGTTTTTCTCTCCTAGCAGTGAACTAATTTACAAGAGGAAGGCCTCTGTCTTTTCACCATGGGAAAACCAGAAACGCACTTCTAACGAAAGGTAGACACATATTTTGGTGCCATGAAAAAGTGTTCATGCCCCATTAAACAGAAGGTAGATTCCCTTCTCTCTGGCTCTTATGTTTGTTGCCTCAGATTGTTAAACAGAGCAAGGGCACTCCTACTTCCAAGCACCTGCATTTAATTGCAGCTTATTGCATTCCCCACAGGGAAACAGGAACAGCTGCAAAGGAACACTGTACTGATGCAAGAGCAGAAAATATTGTTTTCTTCCTGAGCAGGAAATGTGCTCCTTTCTACAAAAAGCACACCACTCTAGGGAGAAATCATTAGGAAAAACATCTAGTACTGCTTGGTTTCCCTGTTTTCTTACTTGTTTTTCAAGTTCATAAACTACTACTATAACGGAAAATTTTAAAAATTTAAGATTCTATAAAGAATATTTAAAACTCACTTTTCAGGAAAAATAGTGGTTTTGGCTGAGCAACCTTTTTTTTTTTTTTTTTTTAATTGAAAGATTTTCCATCATGCCTTGGCAGGTCATTGAGACTTAAACTGAAGTGCATATAATTCCATAAAACTAATGGATAAACTAAGTTTAGAATTACATTCTAGAGGGAAGAAAAAAATTACAAATAAGTGTTTCTCCCCCACCTGTTTGTTAATTATTAGCTCATCTATGGAGGACTGTGTAATGAAACTCTGTACATTTACATTTTTACCCTTGCTGCCTTCACACCCTTTTTTCTTTTCAGCATTTGTTCCGCTTATTTGTCTCTGAATAAAGTATTTTTAGTATGATACTTAATAGAAAGTGTATCATAAAATAATACAGTGAGGTTACCTTTATCTGCTATTTTTCCTGGATTGTTTTCCTTTGTCTTTTTAAGAAAGTACCTGGAGTGAAGAAGAATAATTTATAATTATGCCAAGCCCCAAATGCAGAGGCTGGCCAGCAGTTCCTGCTTTGAACTTGGGTGTTCTCTGTCAGCCAACAGAAAAACAAGAAAATCTTCATGTGATACAAGGCTGGTTTGAGAGCTCCTCCAGCTGAGGAGAGCAGAGAAAATCCTGACAGAAACCCTGTCCTCTGGCTTGACGAATGTCAGCAGAAAACAAGACACACTGAGGCGAGGAACTAGCCATGCTCATCTCATGTGGAAAAGCCAGCAGGAAAGCTTTTCCTCGTACATTAAATTCAAGGCTTCCTGGCCTAACTAGGTCACCGCTACAAAAATCAAATGGAAACAATAATCCTAGAGTTTGGAAGCCCTAGGGCTTCCCAGCATGGCAACAACAGCTCTTTTAGATTGCAAATGCTTTCCAGGCCCAAGTTTTAAAAGAGGCATTTGCTTTCTCTATATCAGCCTCTCTACCCAGAGGTGGCACGATAAACAGTAAAGTCACAGCATTTCTCTGTCTGGGCCTCCTAAAACAATAGATGGGGAAGAAAAATATTTCTTTGCACACCCCTCTCTTGAATTACTTAATTAAAAAGTGAGAATCTTCTCCTTCCACCCCCCCCCCCCCAAACTAATAAAGAAATAAATTACTTAACCTCCCACCTGCTTACCCAAAATAAAAATAATAAAAACAGGAGTATTTTCTTATTCTCTTTGAAGTTCATTGGATTTAAGCAGACTGTAATACTGGGGTTTGGTTAGTTTCATGCACTACGTGCTTTGTGTTATACTCCAACTTCCTTATTTATTTATTTTAGACAACTGAAACAGACTTGTTTTTAGTCTAAACTATAGACTAAAAAAGTCAAAAAAAAAAAAAGAGCCAGTTTGACAGCCTCAGTGTATGATCATGTCTTTGACAGAATAGGCACAAGCCAAAAGCAGCATTCTTTCCATACCTTGTTTATTTGCCTCAGCCTTAACTTTGAGACACTTCTTTTGGACTGAAGAGCAGCTCAGCTTTAGCTGTGCTTCTAGACTTTGCCTTAGGTCTTGCAACAAGAAGGAATTTTCAGATGGGAGGCAGTGGAGTTTTCATTTATAAAGAACACAGAACACACTGCCACTCATGCAGGTTAAGTGAAGGAGAACAGTGCACCGTGCACAGTGATCAGGTCACAAATGCTGGGAACTGGAATATCTCAGGGGATCTCATCTCCTCCTTCTTCCCATCTACTATCCTCCAGCCAACTATTCAGCAAAAGACCTGTGAAGGGCTGTCTGCTGCCTATGTTCCCCCCTTGGACCCATAACCACATTGCAGATGAAGAGCAGAAACCACAAGATTGCCCTAAATAGGTGAGAACAGCACCTCTTTCCTGCACGACCCTGAGCATCTTAGAAACCACCTCAGTTCAGGAAGGTCTGTGTCCTCATCCCTGCAGAGGCACCGTGACAGTCCTGCCCAGGCCACAGCTACCTCTGCTGTGTGCCTGCACACTCTGCCTCAATTTGCTTTCATTTCTGCCTCATGGTCCTTTGCTCCCCAGCTAAAAGGCGAGGCTCGAGAGATTCAAAGTTCAAGCACGATGGCCCAGATATATTTTTTGCAGTGGAAAAAAAAAAAAAAAATTCTATGGGACTAAAATGAATACAAGCTTCTAAGGTAGTTTCTTTCTTCACGAGAACTTTCTGAGGATTTAGTTGAGAGGTACTTGTCGGTATTTCAGTCTCTGGTAACAAGTAAACATGGATGCCAGATAACGGGCTCCAGCTCTCAAGGAAACACAGAAAACCCTGGAAAACAGTAAGGAAACTGTATATAAAGAACATTGGTTTGTACTGGAAGGATATTTGTTAGTACCACTAATTCTGAATTAAGCTTTAATATTTCTTTCATTTGCTGGACCTGCCTCAAGTTGATTCATTTTCTGCCGGACCAGGCTTTGGTCTCACAGTCCCCAGTAGTGATGGCAGGCATCAGGCTGTGACAGATGAAGTTGTTCTCAGGTGCCAAACATAGACTGACATCACATTTGCTCCCTGCCCAAGAGTATTTTCCTTTACCTTGAAAGATAAGGCAGTTGCTAAATATTAATGGGCAAAAGCAGGGATAGGAGCAGCTCCCTCTTCCTGTGCTCACACCTGCACTCCTTTACTGAAGTTTCTAAAGCCTCAGTCGTTCATTTGCTCATAAATCTGACTGAGGTAATAACTCTTCACATGTATAAAGCTGCAATAATAATGTAAATATATGAACATTTAATATTTCAATAGTAATATGGTGCCATCATTTACTCTGTGGCTACATGTCATCAGCATCCTCAAAAGCAAGATCTAGAAGAAAATGTAACATAGAACTAACAGGATTTCAGACAGAGTTTTTATTTTAATTATCACAACCAAGAGCAATGGTTCTTAATTGTTACAACACCAGCTCAAAACTAGAATATTCCCAGAGTTCTGAGAGGCATATGAGTTTAGATAAAACCAATGTATGAACATAATTTTTTTTATAATTACTTACATACTGAGAATTAGACGAGAGTCCTACCAGTTCCATTCATCACATGAGTGTTTGTAACTGAAAGGTGACACTTGGCATCTCCCCTGCTTGCTTTCTATTTGTCATGTTATTTTTCATATTGACAAGCCATGCCTTGTCAGACCTTGTGAATATTCTCTACACTGGCTAAACAAACTGACAATTTAGAATAATTATTCACAAATCATCATTTCTGCTGTTAGTCAACTAGTTAGTCCCATTTGTTCCCAGCTCCTTTCCTAGTATCCGAAGCTCAGGTGTCTAAACCTTCGAGATTACCTGAAGCTAAGAAAACACACTTTTATTTGGCACTCAAACAGTGCATTCTGCTTGTGTATGTTGGAGAGAGCTACTCCATACCCGAGGATTTTTTTTTTTTTTTTTTTAGGGCAAATTAAATGAATTTGTGTATATGCACACATCATTAAAGTACAACATTTAGAATTTATCCAAGATCTAATTGCCTGTACACCAAATGGAGTTTTTATTGCTCTCTGTAATAGGAAATCTAGATAACTATTTTTGTTTGCTTGCATGCCTGCCAATATAGAAGTTGACATAATTCAATCTTTCAGATTCAAAGCAACCAAGATGATTAAATTACTTGCATATTATTATATCTTGACAGAAACTCCCTCTCCTGAAATATCATTAAGTCTGAGGGGGTTTGTTTGTTTTTAAGAATATTGAGTTGAAACAGAAAACAGTCAACACAAATTTGCAGTCTACATAAAAACAGGGAATTCTACGATATATTTAAGTCATGTGAAAAATTAATGGTGAGTGATGGATTTCTTGGCTACTACAGAGGACAAAGGAAAAGGTGCATGGAGGCCTTTTCTGACAAACCTTATAAACCCTTATTAAAGACGTATCAATTTGAAAAAATATTTCATGCTATTAGTAAACATACGCACCACAATTTCAGGGATTGTTTTAGGCTTATTTGAATGTTTTCTTGATTAGCACGTATGCTAAGGTTTTACTGGTTACATCATGCAGCCACTAACTCCTGTTTAATTTCTTGTAAACATGAACAGCTAAAATGCTTCTAATACTCTCATATCAAAAGTGCTATAAAAAAAGGAACATTAACACCCTGTGTACATCAAGCACCATTCACAGTGGAACTGCAGAATTCAGATTTCTCTATACAATTGCTCAATGAGTCTTGACCAAGCATGACTGATAACATGGTCTCTCAGACTGTCCAAGAATATAACATGTAACAAAATGTAAATTCTAATTATCGGTTGAAACTAAGAAGATCTATTCACGTGATGTTTGCCAGCTAAGGAGTATGAACTACTCTGCCTCTCATCCTCCCCTTCACCTGTGTCTTCCCACCCACTCTACCTCATATGTTGTTTCTCTTGGATATAACTATCCTAGCCCTGGGTGCTGAAACACATGCTCCAAACAATAATTTAACCTCTCAATTATGGGCTACTCAGAACTCCGGGTATTTGGGTTTCTGGTATACAGCTGCCCACTTATAGACTCTTCTGATGCCTGCAACACCAGCAGACCAGCTGGCATGTAAAAGTAATGCCAAAGAACATAATACCTTTCCCTGGATACCTAAGGATCATGCCATCAATATTCAAGCCCTGAAAACAATGAGGAATTTATCTAAATGGAGGTCCGTAAACCTAGCAGAGATGCTTACACGTTCTCTTAATTTAGTTGATAGAAAGCCTGACCTGAATATGAAATAAAATAAGCTATTTCCAGTGAAAATTATCAAATTTTCCTTACTCTACTGAAAAATTCAACAGAAAAGATATTTCTATAAAAAATATTATCATCTTTAAACAAAGGAAAAATTTCATCAGTTTCTCTCCACAGCCAGAAAATTTCATCAGTTTCTCTCCACAGCCAGAAGCTGAGGAACACAAAGGACCCTGGAAAATACACTGTTTTATAAACATCTTAAAGGTGTTACTAAACACTAATAGTATACATTTTTAGCTGACTAAGATAGAATCACTCGCTCTTCCTTCCTGAAGACACTCAGTGTCTGAGGACACTCAGTTCACATGCTGGCTGAACCTCACTCACATCTCATTTATTATCAGCAAAACATAGAACACTTTAAAGAAGTTTCAGGTCTTTCCTTCTGGCCACCTCAAACACTATTGTACAGAAGGCTTTACAATTATTTACAATACTTGACAATTATTTTATTACAGAGATCTGGGTAATTTTCTAGATGTGCCATGTATCAGCGGTACTATGCCAGGTTACAGAGTGGTAGGAAGCAAATCTAAAGAGATTAAAGCAAACCCATATTCTTCCCACCTTATCTTCACACAACCTGATTTACACAACTCTTTGCTTATAAATCTATTATTTTTTTTTTTTTTTTAAATTCAGTGCATATTCATAAAAGGTCCTTATTTTACAATCATAGGATCACAGAATGGTTTCAGTTGGAAGGGGCCTTAAAAGTTACCTAGTTCCAGCTCCCATGCCATGGGCAGAGACGGCTTCCACTAGACCAGGTTGCTCAAAGCCCTATTCCACCAAGCTAATTTTCATTTAAAAATACACGTTTATGAAAGCTTTTAGAAAGTGCATGAATAGCAAATGCAACACCTATGAAACACACCATAAAACTTCTCAGAGAGCTCAAAACCTTAGGCTAACTTTGTAAACATTGGTGTAAAACAAAATAAAAACCTTAAGAGGTACAAATCCAGTGACAGCTACATTAAGTCCACAAGAATGTCTTTCCCTGGAGATTAGTGCTCTTACTGATGTTTCAAAGATACTTCAGCAATAATCTCTTTATGCAGGCATGTAGATTCCATTTTACAGATAAAGTATCCTCCAGGACCCTCACACTGAGGTTGTCTTTTCAGAAGCCAAAGGGCAGTATTTCAGATTACTTCAACAAAAGTAAGACAGTGATTAGCAACTGTCTTCATCTGTATAGTTGCTGAGATATATACATTTTAGCTGCATCATGGGCTTACATACATTCATTGGCATTTTCCCTTTTCTTCATATTGACTGCAGACTGTTGCCTTTTCTTTTTTTTTTTTTTTTCTTTTCACCCCACATTTTTCATCTGTTGGCTCCTTTATCTCCATCTAACTAATGAAGATTTGCCCATTTAATTTTAGAAGTTTCAGCTACGACAGTTGTGCATACTCATTTCAAGCTCTTCTTATTTATACCTATTCTGACTTTGCTGTGCAAGGACTTGAGACTAGAACTAGTCAGGAATTTATTTTATAAAAGGGGCCTCTCCTAAAAATTATTCTATCAGCTCAGAATAATTAATGGATAAACACGAGATTCAGATAAAATAGATTTAAAAATAGACGTGATATTATTTGTGTTTCTATTAAAGTAATTTCTTGACAACATTAGGCTATTCAGAATGTTTGGATTTATTATACCAGAAGTATGTTTAAAGCACCATGCAAGCCCCTCATATTTATCCCCTGTAGCTCACCATAGAGGTCAGCCCATACAGGTTCCCTCATGTGTTACTTTGAATAAAGACATCAGCTGGATTCGTAGGGCCAGTTTTAGTAAGTATGGAAAAAAAAAAACAAAAAAAACACCCCTCTAACATCTGCAAATATGAAGAAATTTAAGAAATTGTATTTAGGAAGTACAGTGTGCTGCCCCTGTTACAGGGAACCTACAATGCTTTTAATGTGCAGCAAGAAGGGATGCTAAAACATTTTATGTATTAAGGAAGATTAGCTGTATCATTTTTGTCTAGCAGTAAAATAGAAAAGCACATTTATGTTTAGAAACAGAACTAACCCATATGCATTCTGTACACACACATAATTAAGACAGTATCAAATTTTGGTAATCACAGGCACATTTGGTCATTTACAACAGAGTTTTTCCTTTGTTTATCAAGGGCACTGCTTACGTGAAAAGAATTAAATCAGACTGCAAATACAATCTATCATATAATTCATTCTCATATTCCATATGGTTTGAGCATAACATCAGAACACCTATTTCTTTTATAAAGGTCCTTCACATTTTATGTCTTCGCTCCCTTTTTATATTTTACTATATCAAATCTTAGTGATTGGTTACTTTGTTCTCATCCCACTGGGTCTGTTATCTGTAATTAAATATAAGCCTCCTTGATATTAGTAGTGTGCTGATGGATTGTTGCTTACCTACCAGGCAGCACTTAGAGAAATGGAGGTCCTTGAAAGCAACCAGCATCAGAGCATAAATCAGCTAGAATGAAGACAGGAGTGAATATAGATTTTTGTGGTAGGAACGCTCGGGAGATTGTTCTTCGAAGTCCACAGATTGGAGATTACATTCATATTGATTTATCGTCAGACTTTTATTGATCATTGGCTAAATGACTCTACAGATAAACATATGTATCTTTCCACTTCTACCACTAAACCTCACCTTACTGACGATGCAAAACTAAAAGCATAATCCTCTCAAACTTAAAGTGTTTATAAAATGCTGCATGAGATTCTGTACAATACAATGCACCTGAATCAAATTGCAAATCCCAACCTCACCTCCTACTCCCACTAGAACTAATTAAACCCAACTAAAATATTCCAGGTTTACTTACAACATTTTAAGTAAACTACCCAATGACTAATCCTGGAATTGTAAAATATCTTTACAGTATTTTCTGTAACACCACATACACATTAAAATAAATAAATAAATAAATAGGAAAAAAATATATAAACCCCTTCAAATTTACAGCCACCTCCAATTTTCAAACTGCATTTGGAATGGACCTTGCTATGAAGATTTGACGTCATGGACAACGGACAATCTGATGAGTAGGAGCTGTCAGCAAATTCCTAAAACTATTTTTAGCTAGTCTTATCAATTCACACCATGGAGTATCATAGAACAGATCCTATATTCTATGGAGCAGAGGCAGTTTACTGTAGTTCAGTATTAAAGCTTTTTTTACTTAAGGTCAGATCTTTTTCTCAGGGTTGGGGGTTTTTTTTCAGAAACACTTTTTTCCATTTGCATGTTGCACTTAGAAATATGAAATTCAAATGCGATCACACCACAGATCTATTTTTGCAACACGTGTAAATCTAACATTTCAGAGATACGAGTGTCCAACAAAGTGAAACCTACTCTTCAGTGTTGTCTGCCATTTGCAACACACTGATTTGGTGAAACCCCTATGATGTTGCACTCCATTCTTGTATTTACTCAAGGGCAACCAAAGCACCAGCAAATTTAACAACACTTACCTGGCTATAAGCCTGCATAAGGCAAAATGAAGTAGACAAGGATACACAAAGAAAGAAGCACTTAAACACAAATGAAACCAGAATACACGCAGTGAACTGCCAGCCTAGTTTTAATGAGCTCATGAGTTTTGTTCTGGACATCTGTGAAAATTTTCACATGCTAATAAACAGAGAGGGTCACCTGAGCTCAGCCTTTGCTAATCAACCCTCTTTCCCATCCAGACTGGAAACTGGTACACAGACCTTTAGCACTCCACCAGTTACTTGTGCCTCAGCAGTGTCCTCCCCACCTGCAAAACATTTGGTGAGAAGAGACATCAGAAGCACCTGCAAACTTGAGGATGCTCTCCAACCCTATCCATTTCCAAAGCCGGTTGTTAGGAGCAGCTGAATGTAATCACTCCACCTAAAAAAAAACCAGGACAAACCCATGAGAAATACTTCCTACTTCATACACAGTCTCTCTCACAAGGAGTTTTTGGTTCTCATATTCCATAGCAATTTTTCCCAGATCACTGAGGAACTCCTTTGAAACCTGTTGCTGGAAGAAAATCCCTTGCACTTCTCCAAGCCATCTGGTCTCCTGATCTTTCTCTCTCTTTCTGCTACGGACTGTAATTAGTCCCAGCTGAACAGGTAGGTAATCTCCTTTAAGAGCCAGATTCACCTGGGGCATATATATTTCATTGCAGAGCCTTGACCAATATTTACAGATCAAAAGCAGTTTCCTGTTATCTTCCTTTCCTTGTCGTCAGAATCCACACAAATAAGACTGAATTGGAAGTTCAGATAGGAAAACTATTCACCACATTTTATAATACAGATAGAAATTAAGAAAGTACATATTATTAATTCAAAATTCAAATTGACATATACTAGAGCTTTCCCACTGGAAAAATAAATCATTAATTGAGAAGATAAAATACTTATTTGCAAATAGAAAGTACTGGATTTGTAGAAAATTATGTCAGAAGCCAAGGGTTAGAATTTACCGTTATAAGGAAGATTTTAAATTAAGAAGCATTAAGCCAATGAAATTGTGCTGAGATGGAACTCTGAAAATGCACCTAGCAATATTTAAGGTTAACTTATGTATAATACACCACTAGAATGAAAATGCCTGGGTAACTATACCATCAGAAATACTTTTAGAGACTGAAATACCAAAAATAATGAGCATTTCGGAACAGAAAAGCTTATTGCTTACACTTTATTTCATGAAAAAAAAAAAAAAAAAAGAAAAGAAATCTAACAAATCTAACAAGACTGTATAAAACCATTTTTTTCATTTCATGGTTATAGCTCCAGTGAAATGTCTAAACAAAAAAAAACCCAAACAAACAAAACAAAACAAAAAAAAAACCAAAAAAACCCAAAACAACACAAAAAAATTGTTCATCGTTGTTCATTATTTATGTTGTTATGAGAAGCCAGCAACAAACTTGACTTGTAAGAGCTAATGCAAATTGCTCTTACTGCATCCATACCTTCATAATATTAGAAGTGTTGAAAACTCATAATGAATAGTGGGGCTTTTTTTGTATTTGCTTCAATACCACCATGAAGTTATATATCAATTTGATCGGGAAAAGGAAAGGGGAAGAAAGAAAAGGGAAGGGAAAGGAAAAATTCAATCCTGAGGGAAGAAACAAGTGTAGATGGCAGGCATTGCCTGCTTTACAATGACTGGCCTACACTCATCCGTATACTTTTCCCTCCTTCTTCTGTCTGTCTATAAGAGCATGCATCTATTTTGAATACCCTGAGCTGAATTTCACATTATTTATGTTGTAATTACCATGATCTATGGTGGAGATTACAGACTCTTGGGTGGCCCCCTGACATTCTCAGAGTGGCAACAACCACTCTGCAGAAGCAGAAATAGTGAAAGACATCAAATGCCTTGGAAAACAATGCTGTGCCATCACCTAGGATAAATAAGACCTGTTTCTTGGTGGCTGGCAAACAGTCTTCCTTCACTGACAGCTTCAAATACAATCATCGCTCAGAGGCATCTGAATTAGACACTCTAGATGGATGCTGTGAGTGCACAGTGCTCATTTGGGTCGATAATAGCATTGCACTGTCTTGGGCACATCTGCTGTTCCACAGTGCACCAAGACTCACACACCCAGAGCTGGAACTAAACCCCCTGCCCCAAAAACTCACTTGTTTTAAATGTTGCAGTTGAGATTCACTAAGAATAACACAGCACTACACAGGGCAGGAAGGGGTGTTTGATGAAAATACTGATTGGCAGCCGGGTGTCCCTCGTTCTGCTCCTGATTTTGCAGTGTGAGAGAAAATGAGGCATTTTTATCACTTTGTGCCTTTATTTACCTATCCAACAGATAAGGTAACTGAAACTCGCTCTTTCTTTGAAAAGCAATTGGAGATGGATGTGGGAACAGCAAAATGATTGAGAGCAAAAACCCTCAAGCATGGGCACAAAAGGCCTTGATGAATGCCTTCTTGAATAACATCTTGATATCATTTCTTCATCCCTCTAAATAATTGTAATAAAAATAATGTAATTCTTCTATAGAATTTGATGATACGATTTGGTTCTACAATTTTTGTGAAGACCTGATTAATACCATGTGAATTTTGTCTTTGACAAAATGAGACCAGTACCTACCAATCAATCAGTTCTGCTCAGATTTTCTACAAAAGAACTATAGACATGCATTACAAGTAGGTACAAATACTACTAGGTGGGTATTAGTCAGACAAAGAAATTTTACTGGGTAGGCCTCCTAGGCCTGATTCAACAAAGAGCTATACCTGAAAATGTGCTTCATTTTGGGGAAAATGTTTGTGTTGTAAGCTCTGCACTTTTACAGTCAAGTTTATATCCCATGTGTTACCACGTGCATAAGTAGTTTTCTCAGCCTTAATTTCTTATTTTCCCTTCTTATTTGAATAACAGCTGGGAATGCTGGCATATTATAAACTGCCAATCTCTTCAGAAGCTGCACTTACAAGCATTAAGTAAACATCAGTTATTAAAATTAAGTCTTCAACATGCTGAGAAGCATGCATTTTTATCTCAGATTACAAGTAAATGTGCTAAAAATGAGGACGGCAAGCTCTCTTCCTGCCTACCCCTCCTGCCAAGGGTAAAATGCACTGATTTTACTCAAGCTATCCATCCCATTGTGGTGATCAGGATAGTTTGTTGTGACTAAGAAATACATCTGGAGAGAAGATGGATTTTTTTGTAAGATATCTTCTCCATGCTGCTTACATTCTACATGATTTACACGCAGTTAATGTCTTCTATGAATACCTTAGCTATATAAATACCTGTGATGAAATGCTTTGGAGTCAGCAGAGAGAGAGGTACATCTAGATACCTCAGAGAAGGAAAAGCCATACTAATTCTAGAAGCTATGTCTGACACCTTGGTAAAGCTTATGATTAAGGAAAGACACAAAACAAGAAAAGCAGCTGAATGCAATTGAAATATATTAAAGATGATAAAAGGAGCAAAGCCAAGTTTAGGTGGACAAACTACAGAAGGACATGTCTAAATTAGTGAAGGTGAAGGGAAAAGTGAGTGGAATATGACTCGTCATCATATCCAGGGATTAGAAGGGAGTCTGGCCAAAATTAAAGTAGGAACTGTGAGTAATCTAGCTATAATCAGTCAAGGGGTATTAAGTGAATGGATTGCCAGTCTCATTTGTTCAACAAAGATATTAATCTCTCAATAAAGCAAATCTGCATGAAAATTGTTAGAAAGAACCACCAAGTTTTGACTCCTACCCTCTAACATCACAGAAGCTGTGTTCCCCCATCTCATCCCCATACACTGAAAGACTGGCCTGAGGATCACCTTAAAGGCACAGAAAACACTGTTGAGGGCAGTTCTCCTGTTTCTGAGTAGTATTTTATGTATATACATGGCTATATATACATGTGTGTATATATATATATATATGTAATAGAGAGAAACTGGCAATGTTTAGTATGAAAGTTAAGAACATATTTGCAACCTAATAAACCCACAAACCTTTTTTTTTTTTTTTTAACCTGTCCTATATGATATACTTCAAAAACTGCCAAGCCTTCCTTGCCCAGAATTTGTGCTTCAAAGCATGGCCCAAAATTACAGAAAAATAGGCGTTGCAAGCTTGCCTCAACACAACTTGATTTATCCAGTCACTTTTTCCTCTCTATTCCTTTTGGGTTTATTTTTTCTTCTTCCCCAACACACGTACAAAGTGAATCTGATGCCTAGTATATGTGGTACAGCTGAAAGTCTTGTTGTGCCTCAAGAAAACCTTGTTGATCAATATCAATTCTATGTAACTTACCGTGCATTCTTTGATCCTTCTTGACTAGTTATTAAAAAACCATGTCCTTGTGTTAGTCATCTACACGGAACTCTGGCTCTTTCTCCAACAGTGATACAGACACACAGAAAACATTGAAAGGAAAACATAATTCCAACCGCACAAATAACACTGACTGACAGTTATTTTTAAGAACACATATCGCATAGGTTTTTAATGTGTAAAATGAGATAACGGGGTTTTTTTGTTAGTTTGTTTGTTTTTTTTTTTCTGAGAAACACTCTCCAAGTCCAAGGAGACTGTTTCACCGAGAATTCTCGAGTGATGCATTTGCAATTATCCACAATAATTCATGTTTTTGTCAGCTATGCATTGCAGAGTGCATATGAACAGGAATCAGATGATTGAGTATCAATAAAAGTAAAAAAATAGATCTATCTTGAGAGTTTTCACTAGGTATGTTTGCTAACACATTCACACTGGAAGCAGAAGACATTAAGGATGAGCTAGGAGCTCTCTTCGTATTTTACTGATTCAACACAGAGTGAATGAGAATATAGCCCTGGAAGCACTATTAACACCAGCTAAATTTCTACACAACACACCAGAAGCTATCAAAGTCCTAATGAACCAATGTACATAATTTCCATTGTAACTTTTGCCCCCTACTTCCTTCAAGCAGGAAATCCTTCTCACATGGGCAAGTGAATTTTAATTTTCTGCCTAACAGTAAATCTGCATCTAAAAATAGGATAACAGGTCCTGTTATGGTTTTGACACTTATTTGTTACCAATGAAATCTCAGGCATCTAAAGCTTACGTTTCTATAAATTTTGTATTTGTTAGTGGTAACTCCAGAGTACCTTTGGAGCTCCTTGGAGTTAGGTGCTGTAAAAGAACCCCAAAAACAAACAAGCAAAGAAAGCAATGCGAGAAATGCCTCAAAAACTCAAAAAATCCTTTATTCTAAAGAACTTATGTTCCAAACACAGTAAGAAAATTAAAAAAAAAAAAAAAAAAACCACAAAAAACACCTGAACCAAAAAACCTGCAGCTAAGCTATTGTGAACGATTTACAGATCGGAAGGAATTTAAATCTTATGACTCCTCCAGAGTCACTAGTCAATCCTACCTTTCACTGAATGAACTGAAAAATATATTTATTTATATGTATTTTAAATCTGTCAACTAGAGCGCCTGCTAAAAATCAACATTTAACAGAGAGAAATTTGAGGAGAACCTGGATAACTATATCACACTGAAGAATAAAGTTCAGAATATGTCTATCTGATATATGTTAGCTCATCAGATATACTGTGAATCACTTACAAAAGAAACCTTCACATTGCTGCTAGGATATTTCCTATCAAACATTCACCAGCTCTGACATAATTTTTGTAAATGCTTCTAATTCACATGAAGAAAGTATATGAAATCACTGTAGATATTGTTGTTTATTTTTAATTTTGTATGGGTTATAAAACGCACACTTAGAACTAAATGCCAATCGTTTCCTCTTCAATGTTGCTGAACAAGATATCAGATTCCTAATGAGGAAAAACCAGAACATCAGTTTGTTATGCATCTTATTCATGAGTACATCCAGAATGGATGAATAGATGACTGACTGTAATAAGGAATAGCTAATGATACACAGCGCAGTAGACATTTTTCATTATACATCACTTCTCTCCAGTTACCAAAAGTATGGATTAGCAATGATGCTGGGAAAAGGAACACACCTGACACTTTGGTGCTTCAGTCAGCTCATACAAATGAGCTAATTTTCAACACATTGTTGCAAACTCAACAGAACTTCCTGAACATCTTATATTTTCAAATTAGAGACACAGGGAGCAAAATTATAGATTCCTCTCTTTTGCATTTAGTTGACAAAGACAAAAGGCAGTGAAAATACTTATATGTGTATCACTCAGATGAGTAAAATATGATGAACGAAGGAAAAAGACAACACCAATAGGAAACATATTTGCTGTTAATGACTCTAATTCATATTTCTCTTTTTTTTGCCTCTTGCAGTCTTTAACAAAGGCCCTGCCATAGCACAGAAACGCTTCCAGGACAACAGAAAAACCAGCAAAGAGGGTTTGTTTGTTTTTAACCTGTGTAAAAGAAAAGCATGTTAGCATAAAATGATGCATCCAGGCGTGTGTTTCTAAGAGTTATTCCTATCAGAATAGGAATTTTAACGTATGTTTATAAAGTACCATGACCACAAGAAGACTTTTTCTAACCTTGAACAGAAGTTACATCTCAGCCACAGTGATTGCACTAATGTAGGGGGGTGGGCATTTCTAAATATGAAGGTTAGAGAAAAACTTCTTGTGCTAAATATACAAAAGGTTTCTCAACCATGTTCATCTGCCCCATCCTACCTGTCAGAGACCTTTGTTCCTTCCTGCCCTCACATCAAATATGACCATTGTCAAACACACAATATGCACAGGGTCATGCAATCTTGTCTTTGTTCACCTTTACAAAACTGCTTTATAATCTCTCATAGGAGACTGAAATTAATCCACTGGGGAAGAAAGAAATATCTGAAATATCAGAAGCTTTCTTTCCTGCAGAAAGCATGTTGTGTAACTGTGTGAGAAATCCTTCAAAAGGAATTGGTTGTCTTTTGTTTCACCCTCTTCTTACTACAAACAGAGCTTGAAAAGTTCATAATTCTACATATTTCTGATACATGTTTGATTTGAACAGGAAATTTCTCAAAGAAATACCTGTAAATGGAAATCTTATGACTGAGAAAAAAAATCACAGAAATTTTGTGCTTCCAGTCAGAAGGCAGGGGTGTTTTTGTGGTTTTTTTTTTCCTCTCTCATAGCACACCAAATTATAACAAAATAAGCTGTTTCAGCTTTCTTATGTAAATGAGGATTGTTCATCCACCTAACAGAAAAATAATTCTATTCAAGCACCAAAAAAAAAAAAAAAAAAATAAATTAGAATCCTAATTGAATAGCAAGCTATAAAAAATTATT